>NW_024711820.1:0-22980 GCF_018991925.1 Homarus americanus | reverse complement strand
TTTGTTATACTCGACCAGGGTACTCTTTTATACTTGATCAGGGGACTTTGTCATACTCGATCAGTGGACTTTCCTATATTTGACCAATGGACTTTGCTATACTCGATGAGGGGCTTTTGTTATACTCGATCAGGGGACTTTGTTATACGCGACCAGTGGACTTTGTTATACTCGATCATGGGATATGTTATACTCGATCAGGGTACTTTGTTATACTTGATTAGGGGACTTTGTTATCCTCGATTAGGGGACTTTGTTATACTTGATCAGAGGACTTTGTTATACTCGGCCAGGGGCCTTTGTTATCCTCGATTAGAAAACTTTGTTATACTCGACCAGGGGACTTTGTTATACTCCACCAGGGACTTTGTTATACTCGATCAGGGGATATGTTATACCCGATCAGGAGACTTTGTTATACTCGGTTCAGGGGACTTTGTTATACTCGTCCAGGGGGGCTTTGTTATACTAGGATCAGGGGACTTTGTTATACTCGATCAGGGGACTTTATCTTACTCGATCAGGGCCCTTTGCTATACTCGACCGGGGGACTTTGTTATAATCGATCAGGGGACTTTGGTATGCTCGATCTAGGGACTTTGTTATACTGGGCCAGGGGACTTTTTTATACTCGATCAGGGATCCTTGTTACGCTGCACCAGGGGACATTTTTATTCTCGATTAGGGGACTTTGTTATACTCGGTTAGGGGACTTTTGTTACACTCGATAAGGGGACTTTGTTAGACTCGAACAGGGGACTTTGTTATACTCGATCAGGGGACTTTGGTATGCTCGATCTAGGGACTTTGTTATACTGGGCCAGGGGACTTTTTTATACTCGATCAGGGACTTTGTTACGCTGGACCAGGGGACATTTTTATTCTCGATTAGGAGACTTTGTTATACTCGATTAGGGGACTTTTGTTACACTAGATCAGGGCACTTTGTTATACTCGACCAGGGGCCTTTGTTATACTCGATTAGAAGACTTTGTTTTACTCGATAATGGGACTTTGATATACTCGATAAGGGGAATGTGTTATACTCGATAAGGGGACTTTGTTAGACTCGAACAGGGGACTTTGTTATACTCTATTAGGCGGCTTTGTTATACTCGATCAGAAGACTTTCTTATACTCGATGAGGGGCCTTTGTTATACTCGGTCAGGGGCCTTTGTTATACTCGATCAAGGGACTTTGTTATACTCGATTAGAGGCCTTTTTTGGACTCGATTAGGGGACATTTTTATACTCGAGCAGGGGTCTTTGTTATACTCGATCAGGGGACTTTGTTATACTAGATCAGGAGGCTTTGTTAACCTCGATCAGGGGACTTTGCTATCCTCGACCAGGGGACTTTGTTATACTCGATCATTGGACTTTGTTATACTCGATTAGGGGCCTTTGTTATACTCGATGACGGGGCTTTGTTATACTCGACCAGGGGTCTTTGCTATAGTCGACCAGGGGACTTTGTTATACTCGATTAGGGGACTTTGTTATACTCGACCAGGGAACTTTTTTATACTTGACCAATGGACTTTGTTATACTCGATGAGGGGCCTTTGTTATACTCGATGATGGGACTTTGTTATACTCCACCAGGGGACTTTGTTATACTCGATCAGGTGACTTTGTTATACTCGTTCAGGTGACTTTGTTATACTCGATCAGAGGACTTTGTTATACTGGGCCTGGAGACTTTGTTATACTCGAGCAGGGGATTTGTTCTACTCGATTAGGGGGCTTTGTTATGCTGGACCAAGGGACTTTGTTATACTCGATCAGGGGACTTTGTTATACTCGATCATGGGACTTTGTTAAACTCGTCTAGGGGGCTTTTTTATACTCGATCAGGGGACTTTGTTATAATCGATCAGGGGACTTTGTCTTACTCGATCAGGGGACTTTGTTATACTCGATCAGGGGACTTTTGTTATACTCGATCAGGGGAGTTTGTTATACTCAATCAGGGGAAATTGTTATTCTCGATTAGGGGCCTTTGTTAAACTCGATGAGGGGGCTTTGTTTTACTCGACCAGAGGACTTTGCTATACTCGACCAGGGGACTTTGTTATACTCGATTAGGGGACTTTGTTATTCTCGACCAGGGGACTTTTTTATACTTGATCAGTGGACTTTGTCATACTTGAGCAGACGCCATTGTTATACTCGATCGGGAGACTTTGTTATACTCGATGTGTGGACTTTCCTATATTTAACCAATGGACTTTGCTATACTCGATGAGGGGCCTTTGTTATACTCGATCAGGGGACATTGTTATACTCGACCAGAGGCCTTTGTTATACTCGATCAGGGGACTTTGTTATGCTCGATAAGGGGACTTTGTTACACTCGATTAGGGGAATTTGTTATACTCGATAAGGTGACTTAATGTTAGACTCGAACAGGGGACTTTGTTATACTCGACAGGGGGACTTTGTTATACTCGATTAGGCGGCTTTGTTATAATCGATCAGGGACTTTGTTATACTCGATGAGGGGCCTTTGTTTTACTCGATCAGGGGACTTTGTTATACACGACCAGGGGACTTTTTTATACTCGATCAGGGGATATGTTATACTCGATCAGGGGACTTTGCAATACTCAACCAGAGGACTTTGTTATACTCGATCAGGGGAATTTGTTATACTCAATCAGGGGACTTTGTTATACTCGATAAGGGGCCTTTGTTATACTCGACCAGGGGACTTTGTTATACTTGATCAGGGGACTCTGTTATACTTGATTAGGGGACTTTTTTATACTCGATCAAGGGACTTTGTTCTACTTGATCAGAGGACTTTGTTATACTCGACCAGGGGCCTTTGTTATACTCGATTAGAAAACTTTGTTATACTCGACCAGGGGACTTTGTTATACTCGATCAGGGGACTTTTTTATACTCGACCAGAGGACTTTGTTATACTCGATCAGGGGATATGTTATACTCGATGAGGGAACTTTGTAATACTCAACCAGAGGACTTTGTTATACTCGATCAGGGAATTTGTTATACTCAATCAGGGGACTTTGTTATACTCGATAAGGGGCCTTTGTTATTCTGGACCAGGGGACTTTGTTATACTCGATCAGGGGACTTTGTTATACTCGACCAGGGGACTTTTTTATACTTGATCAGGGGACTTTGTCATACTCGATCAGTGGACTCTCCTATATTTGACCAATGGACTTTGCTATACTCGATGAGGGGACTTTGTTTTACTCGACCAGGGGACTTTGTTATAATCGATCAGGTGATTTTGTTATACTCGACCAGAGGACTTTGTTATACTCGAGCAGGGGATATGTTATACTTAATAAGGGGACTTTGTTATACTTGATCAGGGGACTTTGTTATACTTGATTAGGGGACTTTTTTATACTCGATCAAAGGACTTTGTTATACTTGATCAGAAGACTTTGTTATACTCAACCAGGGAACTTTTTTATACTTGACCAATGGACTTTGTTATACTCAATGAGGGGCCTTTGTTATACCCGATCAGGGGACTTTGTTACACTCAATCAGGCGACTTTCTCATACTTGATCAGGGGACTTTGTCATACTCGATCAATGGACTTTCCTATATATATGACCAATGGACTTTACTATACTCGATGAGGGTCCTTTGTTATACTCGATGAGGGACTTAGTTATACTCGACCAGGGGACTTTGTTATACTTGGTTAGGGGACTTTGTTATACTCGATCAAAGGACTTTGATATACTTAATCACAGGACTTTGTTATACTCGACCAGGGGCCTTTGTTATACTCGATTAGAAAACTTTGTTATACTCGACTAGGGGCCTTTGTTATACTCGATTAGAAAACTTTGTTATACTCGACCAGGGGACTTTGTTATACTCCACCAGGAACTTTGTTATACTCGATCAGGGGATATGTTATACTCGATCAGGGACTTTGTTATACTTGGTTCAGGGTACTTTGTTATACGCGTCCAGGGGTCTTTGATATACTAGGATCAGGGGACATTGTTATGCTCGACTAGGGGACATTGTCTTACTCGATTAGGGCCCTTTGTTATACTTGACCAGGGGAATTTGTTATAATCGATTAGGGGACTCTGTTATGCTCGATCTAGGGTCTTTGTTAAACTGGGCCAGGAGACGTTGTTATACTCGATCAAGGGATATGTTATACTCGATCAGGGGACTTTGTTATACTGGACCAGGGGACTTTTTTATACTTGACCAATGGACTTTGTTATACTCGATGAGGGGCCTTTGTTATACTCGATCAGGGGACTTTTTTATGCTTGACCAATGGACTTTGTTATACTCAATGAAGGGCCTTTGTTATACTCGATCAGGGGACTGTGTTATACACGATCAGGGGACTTTGTTATACGCGATCAGGGGACTATTTTTATACTCGACCAGAGGACTTTGTTATACTCGATCAAGGGATATGTTATACTCGATCAGGGGACTTTGTTATACTCAACCAGAGGGCTTTGTTATACTCAATCAGGGGACTTTGTTATACTCGATTAGGGGCCTTTGTTATACTCGATGAGGGGGCTTTGTTATACTCGACCAAGGGACTTTGCTATGCTCGACCAGGGGACATTGTTATACTCGATCAGGGGACTTTGTCATACTCGACCAGGGTACTCTTTTATACCTGATCTGGGGACTTTGTCATACTCGTTCAGTGGACTTTCCTATATTTGACCAATGGACTTTGCTATACTCGATGAGGGGCCTTTGTTATACTCGATCAGGGGACTTTGTTATACTCGACCAGAGGACTTTGTTATACTCGATCAGGGGATATGTTATACTCGATCAGGATACTTTGTTATACTCGATCAGGGGACTTTGTTATACTTGATTAGGTGACTTTGTTATCCTCGATCAGGGGACTTTGTTATACTTGATCAGAGGACTTTGTTATACTCGGCCAGGGGCCTATGTTATCCTCGATTAGAAAACTTTGTTATACTCGACCTGGGGACTTTGTTATACTCCACCAGGGACTTTGTTATACTCGATCAGGGGATATGTTATTCTCGATCAGGGCACTTTGTTATACTCGGTTCAGGGGACTATGTTATACTCGTCCAGGGGACTTTGTTATACTAGGATCAGGGGACTTTGTTATAATCGATTAGGGGACTTTCTTATGCTCGATCTGGGGACTTTGTTATACTCATCTAGGGAGCTCTGTTATACTCGTTCAGGGGACTTTGTCTTACTCGATCAGGGCCCTTTGCTATACTCGGCCGGGGGACTTTGTTATAATCGATGAGGGGACTTTGGTATGCTCGATCTAGGGACTTTGTTATACTGGGCCAGGGGACTTACTTATACTCGATCAGGGGACTTTGTTATACTCGATTAGGGGACTTTTGTTACGCTCGATCAGGGGACTTTGTTATACTCGACCAGGGGCCTTTGTTATACTCGAATAGGGGACTTTGTTTTACTCGATAAGGGGACTTTGTTATACTCCATAAGGGGAATTTGTTATACTCGATAAGGGGACTTTGTTAGACTCGAACAGGGGCCTTTGTTATACTCGATCAGGGGACTTTGTCTTACTCGATCAGGGCCCTTTGCTATACTCGACCGGGGGACTTTGTTATAATCGATCAGTGGACTTTGGTATGCTCGATCTAGGGACTTTGTTATACTGGGCCAGGGGACTTTTTCATACTCGATCAGGGGACTTTGTTACGCTGGACCAGGGGACATTTTTATTCTCGATTAGGGGACTTTGTTATACCCGATTAGGGGACTTTTGTTACACTCGATCAGGGGACTTTGTTATACTCGACCAGGGCCTTTGTTATACTCGATTACAGGACTTTGTTTTACTCGATAAGGGGACTTTGTTATACTCGACCAGGGGACTTTGTTATACTCTATTATGCGGCTTTGTTATACTCGATCAGGAGACTTTCTTATACTCGATGAGGGGCCTTTGTTATACTCGGTCAGGGGCCTTTGTTATACTAGATCAAGGGACTTTGTTATACTCGATCAGGGGACTTTGTTATACTAGATCAGGAGGCTTTGTTAACCTCGATCAGGGGACTTTACTATACTCGACCAGGGGACTTTGTTATACTCGCGCAGGGGGCTATGTTATACTCGATTAGGGGACTTTGTTATACTCGATCAGGAGGCTTTTTTATACTCGATCATGGGACTTTGCTATCCTCGACCAGGGGACTTTGTTATACTCGATCAGGGAACTTTTTTATACATGACCAATGGACTTTGTTATACTCGATGAGGGGCCTTTGTTATACTCGATGAGGTGACTTTGTTATACTCCACCAGGGGACATTGTTATACTCGATCAGGGGACTTTTTTATACTCGACCAGAGGGCTTTGTTATACTCGACCAGAGGGCTTTGTTATACTCAATCAGGGGATATGTTATACTTGATCAGGGACTTTGTTATACTCAACCAGGGGACTGTGTTATACTTGACCAGGGGACTTTGCTATAGTCGACCAGGGGACTTTGTTATACTCGATTAGGGGACTTTGTTATACTCGACCAGGGGACTTTTTTATACTTGATCAGGGGACTTTGTCATACTTGACCAGAGTCCATTGTTATACTCGATCGGGGGACTTTGTTATACTCGATGAGTGGACTTTCCTATTTTTGACCAATGGACTTTGCTATACTCGATGAGGGGCCTTTGTTATAATCGATGAGGGGACATTGTTATACTCGACCAGGGGACTTTGTTATACTCGATGAGGGGACTTTGTTATACTTGACCAGAGGACATGTTATACTCGATTAGAAAACTTTGTTATACTCGACCAGGGGACTTTGTTATACTCGATCAGGGGACTTTTTTATACTCGACAAGAGGACTTTGTTATACTCAATCCGGGGATATGTTATACTTAATCAGGGGACTTTGTTATACTCAACCAGGGGACTTTGTTATACTCGATTAGGGGCCTCTTTTGTACTCGATGAGGGGGCTTTGTTAAACTCGATCAGGGGACTTTGCTATATTCGACCAGGGGACTTTGTTATACTCGATTAGGGGACTTTGTTATACTCGACCAGGGGATTTTTTTATACTTGATCAGGGGACTTTGTTATACTCGATGAGTGGACTTTCCTATATTTGACCAATGGACTTTGCTATACTCGATGAGGGGCCTTTGTTATAGTCGATCAGGGGACATTGTTATACTCGACAAGGGGACTTTGTTATACTCGATGAGGGGACTTTGTTATACTCGACCAGAGGACTTTATTATACTCGATCAGGAGATATGTTATACTCGATCAGGGGACTTTGTTATATTAAAAAAGAGGACTTTGTTATACTCGACGAGGGGCCTTTGTTATACTCGATTAGAAAACTTTGTTATACTCGACCAGGAGAATTTGTTATATTCGATCAGGGGACTTTGTTATATTAAAAAAGAGGACTTTGTTATACTCGACGAGGGGCCTTTGTTATACTCGATTAGAAAACTTTGTTATACTCGACCAGGAGAATTTGTTATATTCGATCAGGGGACTTTGTTATACTCCACCAGGGACTTTGTTATATTCGATCAGGGGATATGCTATACTCGACCAGGGGACTTTGTTATACACGATCAGGGGACTTTGTTATACTCGACCAGGGGCTTTTTTATACTTGGCCAATGGACTTTGTTATACTCAATGATGGGCCTTTGTTATACTCGATCAGGGGACTTTGTTATACACGTCCAGGGGACTTTGTTATACGCAATCAGGGGACTTTTTTATACTCGACCAGAAGACTTTGTTATACTCGATCAGGGGATATGTTATACTCGTCCAGGGGACTTTGTTATACTCGATCAGGGGACTTTGTTATACGCGACCAGGGGACTTTTTTTAACTTGATTAGAGGACTTTCTCATACTCGATCAGTGGACTTTCCTATATATGACCAATGTTATACTCGATGAGGGGCCTTTGTTATACTCGATCAGGGGACTTTGCTATACTCGACAAGGGGACTTTGTTATACTCGATCAGGGGAGTTTGTTATACTCGACCAGAGGAATTTGTTATACTCGATCAAGGGATATGTTATACTCGATCAGGGGACTTTGTTATACTCAATCAGGGGACTTTTTTTTACTTGATTAGGGGTCTTTTTTATACTCGATCAAAGGACTTTGTTATACTTGATCAGAGGACTTTGTTATACTCGACCAGGAGCCTTTGTTATACTCGATTAGAAAACTTTGTTATACTCGACCAGGGGACTTTGTTATACTCCACCAGGGACTCTGTTATACTCGATCAGGGGATATGTTATACTCGATAAGGGGACTTTGTTATACTCGGTTCAGGGGACTTTGTTATACTCGTCCAGGAGGCTTTGTTATACTAGGATCAGGGGACTTTGTTATGCTTGATCAGGGGACTTTGTTCTACTCGATCAGGGCCCTTTGTTATACTCGACCAAGGGACTTTGTTATAATCGATTTGGTGACTTTGTTATGCTCGATATGGGGACTTTGTTAAACTGGGCCACGAGACTTTGTTATACTCGATCAGGGGATTTTTGTTATACTCGATCAGGGGACTTTGTTATACTCGACCAGAGGCCTATGTTACACTCGATCAGGGGACTTTGTTATACTCGACAAGGGGACTTTGTTATCCTCGATTAGGCGGCTTTGTTATAATCAATCAGGGGCCTTTGTTATACTCGACCAGTGGCCTTTGTTATACTAGATCAGGGAACTTTATTATACTCGATTAGGGGCCTTTTTTGGACTCGATGAGGGGCTTTTGTTATACTCGATCAGGAGACTTTGTTATACTCGATCAGGGGACCTACTTATACTCGAGCAGGGGGCTTTATTATACTCGAACAGGGGACTTTTTTATAATCGACCAGAGGACTTTGTTATACTCGACCAGAGGCTATGTTATACTTGATCAAGGGACTTTGTTATACTCGTCCAGGGGACTTTTTATACTTGACCAATGGACTTTGTTATACTCAATGAGGGGCCTTTTGTTATACTCGATCAGGTGACTTTGTTATATACGACCAGGGGACTTTGTTAAACTTGATTAGGGGACTTTGTTATACCTGATCAGAGGACTTTGTTATACTCGACCAGGGGCCTTTGGTATACTCGATTAGAAAACTTTGTTATACTCGACCAGGGGACTTTGTTATACTCCACCAGGGACTTTGTTATACTCGATCAGGGGACTTTGTTATACTCGGTTCAGGTGTCTTTGTTATACTCGTCCAGTGGGTTTTGTTATACTAGGATCAGGGGACGTTGTTATACTCGATCAGGGGACTTTTTCTTACTCGATCAGGGCCCTTTGTTATACTCGACCAGGGGACTTTGTTACACTTGATTAGGGGACTTTGTTATACTCGATCAAAGGACTTTGTTATATTTGATCAGAGGACTTTGTTATACTCGACTAGGGGCCTTTGATATACTCGATTAGAAAACTTTGTTATACTCGACCAGGGGCCTTTGTTATACTCGATTAGAAAACTTTGTTATACTCGACCAGGGGACTTTGTTATACTCCACCAGGGTCTTTGTTATACTCGATCAGGGGACCTACTTATACTCGAGCAGGGGGCTTTATTATACTCGAACAGGGGACTTTTTTATACTCGACCAGAGGACTTTGTTAAACTCGACCAGGGGCTATGTTATACTTGATCAAGGGACTTTGTTATACTCGTCAAGGGGACTTTTTATACTTGACCAATGGACTTTGTTATACTCATTGAGGGGCCTTTTGTTATAGTCGATTAGGTGACTTTGTTATATACGACCAGGGGACTTTGTTATACTTGATTTGGGGACTTTGTTATACTTGATCAGAGGACTTTGTTATGCTCGACCAGGGGCCTTTGTTATACTCGATTAGAAAACTTTGTTATACTCGACCAGGGGACTTTGTTATACTCCACCAGGGACTTTGTTATACTCGATCAGGGGACTTTGTTATACTCGGTTCAGGTGTCTTTGTTATACTCGTCCAGTGGGCTTTGTTATACTAGGATCAGGGGACTTTGTTATACTCGATCAAGGGACTTTTTCTTACTCGATCAGGGCCCTTTGTTATACTCGACCAGGGGACTTTGTTATATTTGATCAGAGGACTTTGTTATACTCGACCAGGGGCCTTTGATATACTCGATGAGAAAACTTTGTTATACTCGATCAGGGGCCTTTGTTATACTCGATTAGAAAACTTTGTTATACTCGACCAGGGGACTTTTTATACTCCACCACGGACTTTGTTATACTCGATCAGGGGATATGTTATACTCGATCAGGGGACTTTGATAAACTCGGTTCAGGTGTCTTTGTTATACTCGTCTAGTGGGCTTTGTTATACTAGGATCAGGGGACTTTGTTATACTCGATCATGGGGACTTTGTTATACACGACCAGGGGACTTTGTTATACGCGATCAAGGGACTTTTTTATCCTCGACCAGAGGACTTTGTTATACTCGATTAGGGGATACGTTATACTCGATCAGGGGACTTTGTTATACTCAACCAGAGTACTTTGTTATACTCGATCAGGGGACTTAGTTATACTAAATCAAGGGACTTTGTTATACTCGAATAGGGGCCGTTGTTATACTCGACCAGGGGACTTTGTTATACTCGATCAGGGGACATTGTTATACTCGACTAGGGGACTTTTTTATACTTGATCAGGGGAGTTTGTCATACTCGATCAGTGGACTTTCCTATATTTGACCAATGGACTTTGCTATACTCGACCAGGGGACATTGTTATACTCGATCAGGGGACTTTGTTATACTCGACCAGAGAACTTTGTTATACTCGATCAGGGGTTATGTTATACTCGATCAGGGGACTTTGTTATACTCGATTAGAAAACTTTTTTATACTCGACCAGAGGACTTTGTTAAACTCGACCAGGGGCTATGTTATACTTGATCAAGGGACTTTGTTATACTCGTCAAGGGGTCTTTTTATACTTGACCAATGGACTTTGTTATACTCAATGAGGGGCCTTTTGTTATAGTCGATTAGGTGACTTTGTTATATACGACCAGGGGACTTTGTTATACTTGATTTGGGGACTTTGTTATACTTGATCAGAGGACTTTATTATGCTCGACACGGGGCCCTTGTTATACTCGATTAGAAAACTTTGTTATACTCGACCAGGGGACTTTGTTATACTCGATCAGGGGACTTTGTTATACTCGGTTCAGGTGTCTTTGTTATACTCGTCCAGTGGGCTTTGTTATACTAGGATCAGGGGACTTTGTTATACTCGATCAAGGGACTTTTTCTTACTCGATCAGGGCCCTTTGTTATACTCGACCAGGGGACTTTGTTATATTTGATCAGAGGACTTTGTTATACTCGACCAGGGGCCTTTGATATACTCGATGAGAAAACTTTGTTATACTCGATCAGGGGCCTTTGTTATACTCGATTAGAAAACTTTGTTATACTCGACCAGGGGACTTTGTTATACTCCACCAGGGACTTTGTTATACTCGATCAGGGGATATGTTATACTCGATCAGGGGACTTTGATATACTCAGTTCAGGTGTCTTTGTTATACTCGTCTAGTGGGCTTTGTTATACTAGGATCAGGGGACTTTGTTATACTCGATCAGGGGACTTTGTTATACACGACCAGGGGACTTTGTTATACGCGATCAAGGGACTTTTTTATCCTCGACCAGAGGACTTTGTTATACTCGATTAGGGGATACGTTATACTCGATCAGGGGACTTTGTTATACTCAACCAGAGTACTTTGTTATACTCGATCAGGGGACTTAGTTATACTAAATCAAGGGACTTTGTTATACTCGAATAGGGGCCTTTGTTATACTCGACCAGGGGACTTTGTTATACTCGATCAGGGGACATTGTTATACTCGACCAGGGGACTTTTTTATACTTGATCAGGGGAGTTTGTCATACTCGATCAGTGGACTTTCCTATATTTGACCAATGGACTTTGCTATACTCGACCAGGGGACATTGTTATACTCGATCAGGGGACTTTGTTATACTCGACCAGAGAACTTTGTTATACTCGATCAGGGGTTATGTTATACTCGATCAGGGGACTTTGTTATACTCGATTAGGTGACTTTGTTTTACTTGATTAGGGGACTTTTTTATACTCGATCAAAGGACTTTGTGATACTTGATCAGAGGACTTTGTTATACTTGACCAGGAGCCTTTGTTATACTCGATTAGAAAACTTTGTTATACTCGACCAGGGGACTTTTTTATACTCCACCAGGGACTCTGTTATACTCGATCAGGGGATATGTTATGCTCGATCAGGGGACTTTGTTATATTCGATTCAGGGGACTTTGTCTTACTCGATCCGGGTCCTTTGTTATACTCGACCAGGGGACTTTGTTATAATCGATTAGGGGACTTTGTTATGCTCGATCTGGGGACTTTGTTAAACTGGGCCACGAGACGTTGTTATACTCGATCTGGGGATTTTTGTTATACTCGATCAGGGGACTTTGTTATACTCAACCAGAGGACTTTGTTATACTCGATCAGGGGACTTTGTTATACTCAATCAGAGGACTTTGTTATGCTCGATCTGGGGACTTTGTTATCCTCGATCAGGGGACTTTGCTATACTCCACCATGGGACTTTGTTATACTCGATCAGGGGTCTTTGTTATACTCAACCAGGGGACTTTTTTATACTTGACCAATGGACTTTGTTATACCAGATGAGAGGCCTTTGTTATACTCGATCTGGGGACTTTGTTATACTCAATGAGTGACCTTTGTTATAGTCGATCAGGGGACTTTTTTATACTCGACCAGAGGACTTTGTTTTACTCGATGAGGGGATATGTTATACTCGATCACTGGACTTTGGTAAAATCGATTAGGGGCCTTTGTTTTACTCGATGAGGGGGCTTTGTTATACTCGACCAGGGGACTTTTTTATACTCGATCAGGGGACTTTTTTATACTCGAACCAGAGGACTTTGTTATACCCGATGAGAGGACTTTGTTATACTCAACCAGGGGACTTTTTTATACTTGATCAAAGGACTTTGTTATACTCAATGAGGGACCTTTGTTATACTCGATCAGGGGACTTTTTTATACTTGACCAGAGGACTTTGTTATACTCGATTAGGGGATATGTTATACTCGATCAGTGGACTTTGTTATACTCGATTAGGGGCCTTTGTTTTACTCGATGAGGGGGCTTTGTTATACTCAACCAGGGGACTTTTTTATAATAGATCAGGGAACTTTGTTATACTCAACCAGGGGACATTTTCAAAATTAAACAGGGGACTTTGTCATACTCGATCAGGGGAATTTTGTTATACTCGATCAGGGGATATGTTATATTCGATCAGGGGATTTTGTTATACTCAACCAGAGGACTTTGTTATACTGGATCAGGGGAGTTTGTTATACTCAATCAGGGGACTTTGTTATACACGATGAGGGGCTTTTGTTATCCTCAATCAGGGGACTTTGTTATACTCGACCAGGGGACTTTTTTATACTCGATCAGGGGACTGTGTTATACTCGACCAGAGGACTTTGTTATACTCGATCAGGGGATGTGTTATACTCGATGAGGGGACTTTGCTATACTTGATCAGGGGAATTTTGTTATACTCGATCAGAGGACTTTGTTATTCTCGACCAGGGGCCTTTGTTATACTCGATAAGAAAACTTTGTTATACTCGACCAGGGTACTTTGTTATACTCGATCAAGGGACTTTTGTTATACTCGATCAGGGGACTTTGTTATACTCGTCCAGGGGCCTTTGTTATACTCGATCAGGAGACTTTGTTATACTCGTTAAGGGGACTTTGTTATACTCGATAAGGGGAATTTGTTATACTCGATAAGGGGACTTTGTTCGAACAGGGGACTTTGTTATACTCGACCAGAGGACTTTGTTATACTCGTCCAGGGGGCTTTGTTATACTCGATCAGGGGACTTTCTTATACTCGATCAGGGTACTTTGTCTTACTTGATCAGGGCCCTTTGCTATACTCGACCAGGGGACTTTGTTATATACGATCAGGGGACTTTGTTATGCTCGATATGGGGACTTTGTTATACTGGGCCAGGGGACTTTTTTATGCTCGATCAGGGGACTTTGTTATACTCGATCAAGGGACTTTTGTTACACTCGATCAGGGGACATTGTTATACTCGACCAGGGGCCTTTGTTATACTGGATCACCGGACTTTGTTATACTCGATACGGGTCTTTGTAATACTCTATAAGGGGAATTTGTTATACTCGATAAAGGGACTTTGTTAGACTCGAACAGGGGACTTTGTTATACTCGACCAGGGGACTTTGTTATACTCGATTAGGCGGCTTAGTTATACTCATATCAGGTGACTTTGTTATACTCGATGAGGGGCTTTTCTTATACTTGATCAGGGGCCTTTGTTATACTAGATCAGTGGACTTTGTTATACCCGATTAGGGGCCTTTTTTGGACTCGATTAGGGGCCTTTGTTATACTCGATCAGGGGACTTTCTTATACCCGATCAAGGGACTTTCTTATACCCGAGCAGGGGGCTTTGTTATACTCGATGAGGGGACTTTGTTATATTCGATGAGGAGGATTTGTTATACTCGGCAGGGGACTTTGCTATACTCGACCAGGGGACTTTGTTATATTCGATCAGGGGACTTGCTATACTCGACCAGGGGACTTTTCTATACCTGACCAATGGACTTTGTCATACTAGATGAGAGGCCTTTGTTATACTTGATCAATGGACTTTGTTATACTCAATGAGGGACCTTTGTTATAGTCGATCAGGGGACGTTTTTATACTCGACCAGAGGACTTTGTTATACTCGATGAGGGGATATGTTATACTCGATCACTGGACTTTGTTATACTTGATTAGGGGCCTTTGTTTTACTCGATGAGGGGGCTTTGTTATACTCGACCAGGGGACTTTTTTTTACTCGATCAGGGAACTTTGTTATACTCAACCAGGAGACTTTTTCAAAATTAAACAGGGGACTTTGTCATACTCGATCAGGGAATTTTGTTATACTCGATCAGGGGATATGTTATATTCGATCAGGGGACTTTGTTATACTCAACCAGAGGACTTTGTTATACTCGATCAGGGGACTTTGTTATACTCAATCAGGGGACTTTGTTATGCTCGATCTGGGGGCATTGTTATCCTCGATCAGGGGACTTTCCTATACTCGACCAGGGGACTTTGTTATACTCGATCAGGGGTCTTTGTTATACTCAACCAGGGGACTTTTTTATACTTGACCAATGGACTTTGTTATACTAGATGAGAGGCCTTTGTTATACTCGATCAGGGGCTTTGTTATACTCGACCAGTGGACTTTGTTATACTCGATCAGGGGATGTGTTATACTCGATGAGGGGACTTTGCTATACTTGATTAGGGGACTTTGTTATACTCGATCAGGTTAATTTTGTTATACTCGATCAGAGGACTTTGTTATACTCGACCAGGGGCCTTTGTTATACTCGATAAGAAAACTTTGTTATACTCGACCAGGGTACTTTGTTATACTCGATCAAGGGACTTTTGTTATACTCGATCAGGGGACTTTGTTATACTCGTCCAGGGGCCTTTGTTATACTCGATCACTAGACTTTGTTATACTCGTTAAAGGGACTTTGTTATACTCGATAAGGGGAATTTGTTATACTCGATAAGGGGACTTTGTTAGACTCGAACAGGGGACTTTGTTATACTCGACCAGGGAACTTTGTTATACTCGATTAGGCGGATTTGTTATTCTCGATCAGGGGACTTTGTTATACTCGATCAGGGGCCTTTGTTATACTCGAGAAGGGGGCTGTGTTAAACTCGACCAGGGGACTTTGTTATACTCGATCTGGAGGCTTTGTTATTCTCGACCAGGGGACTTTGCTATACTCGACCAGGGGACTTTGTTCTACTCGATCAGGGGTCTTTGTTAAACTCGACCAGGGAACTTTTTTATACTTGACCAATGGACTTTGTTATACTCGATGAGAGGCTTTTGTTGTACTCGATCTGGCGACTTTATTATACTCGAGCAGGGGACTTTGTTATACTCCATCAGGGGACTTTGTTATACTCAATCAGAGGACTTTGTTATACTCGATTAGGGCCCTTTTTTATACTCGATGATAGGGCTTTGTTATACTCGACCAGGGGACTTTGTTATTATCGACCAGGAGACTTTGTTATACTCGATCATGGGACTTTGTTATACTCGAGCAGAGGACTTTGCTATACTCGATCAGGGGATATGTTATACTCGACCAGGGGACTTTGTTATACTCGATCAGGGGACTTTGTTATACTCGACCAGGGGACTTTTTTATAATTAATCAGGGGAGTTTGTCTTACTCGATCAGTGGACTTTCCTATATTTGGCCAATGGACTTTGCTATACTCGATGAGGGGCTTTTGTTATACTCGATCTGGGGACTTTGTTATTATCGACCAGGAGACTTTGTTATACTCGATCATGGGACTTTGTTATACTCGAGCAGAGGACTTTGCTATACTCGATCAGGGGATATGTTATACTCGATCAGGGGACTTTGTTACACTTGATTAGGGGACTTTGTTATACTCGATCAGGGGACTTTGTTATACTCGATCAGAAGACTTTGTTATACTCGACGAGGGGCCTTTGCTATACTCGATTAGAAAACTTTGTTATACTCGACCAGGGGACTTTGCTATACTCGATCAGGAGACTTTGATATACTCGATCAGGGACTTTGTTATACTCGTCCAGGGGGCTTTGTTATACTAGGATCAGGGGACTTTGTTATTCTCGACCAGGGTACTTTGTTATACTCCACCAGGGGACATTGTTATACTCGATCAGGGGACTTTTTTATACTCGACCAGAGGACTTTGTTATACTCAATCAGGGGATATGTTATACTTGATCAGGGACTTTGTTATACTCAACCAGGGGACTTTGTTATACTCGACCAGGGGACTTTGCTATAGTGGACCAGGGGAATTTGTTATACTCGATTAGGGGACTTTGTTATACTCGACCAGGGGACTTTTTTATAGTTGATCAGGGGACTTTGTCATACTTGACCAGAGTCCATTGTTATACTCGATCGGGGGACTTTGTTATACTCGATGAGTGGACTTTCCTATATTTGACCAATGGACTTTGCTATACTCGATGAGGGGCCTTTGTTATACTCAATGAGGGGACATTGTTATACTCGACCAGGGGACTTTGTTATACTCGATGAGGGGACTTTGTTATACTCGACCAGAGGACATGTTATACTCGATTAGAAAACTTTGTTATACTCGACCAGGGGACATTGCTATACTCGATCAGGGGACTTTTTTGTACTCGACAAGAGGACTTTGTTATACTCAATCCGGGGATATGTTATACTTGATCACGGGACTTTGTTATACTCAACCAGGGGACTTTGTTATACTCGATTAGGGGCCTCTTTTATACTCAATGAGGGGGCATTGTTAAACTCGATCAGGGGACTTTGCTATAGTCGACCAGGGGACTTTGTTATACTCGATTAGGGGACTTTGTTATACTCGACCAGGGGATTTTTTTATACTTGATCAGGGGACTTTGTCATACTTGACCAGAGGCCATTGTTTTACTCGATCGGGGGACTTTGTTATACTCCATGAGTGGACTTTCCTATATTTGACCAATGGACTTTGCTATACTCGATGAGGGGCCTTTGTTATAGTCGATCAGGGGACATTGTTATACTCGACAAGGGGACTTTGTTATACCCGATGAGGGGACTTTGTTATACTCGACCAGAGGACTTTATTATACTCGATCAGGAGATATGTTATACTCGATCAGGGGACTTTGCTATATTCAAACAGAGGACTTTGTTATACTCGACGAGGGGCCTTTGTTATACTCGATTAGAAAACTTTGTTATACTCGACAAGGAGAATTTGTTATATTCGATCAGGGGACTTTGTTATACTCCACCAGGGACTTTGTTATATTCGATCAGGGGATATGCTATACTCGACGAGGGGACTTTGTTATACACGATCAGGGGACTTTGTTATACTCGACCAGGGGCTTTTTTATACTCGACCAGGGGACTTTGTTATACTCGATCAGGGGACTTTCTTATACTCGATCAGGGTACTTTGTCTTACTCGATCAGGGCCCTTTGCTATACTCGACCAGGGGACTTTGTTATAATCGATCAGGGGACTTTGTTATGCTCGATATGGGGACTTTGTTATACTGGGCCAGGGGACTTTTTTATGCTCGATCAGGGGACTTTGTTATACTCGATCAAGGGACTTTTGTTATACTCGATCAGGGGACATTGTTATACTCGACCAGGGGCCTTTGTTATACTCGATCACCGGACTTTGTTATACTCGATAAGGGGTCTTTGTAATACTCTATAAGGGGAATTTGTTATACTCGATAAGGGGACTTTGTTAGACTCGAACAGGGGACTTTGTTATACTCGACCAGGGGACTTTGTTATCCTCGATTAGGCGGCTTAGTTATACTCGATCAGGTGACTTTGTTATACTCGATGAGGGGCTTTTCTTATACTTGATCAGGGGCCTTTGTTATACTAGATCAGTGGACTTTGTTATACTCGATTAGGGGCCTTTTTTGGACTCGATCAGGGGCCTTTGTTATACTCGATCAGGGGACTTTCTTATACCCGATCAAGGGAATTTCTTATACCCGAGCAGGGGGCTTTGTTATACTCGATGAGGGGACTTTGTTATATTCGATGAGGAGGTTTTGTTATACTCGGTAGGGGTCTTTGCTATACTCGACCAGGGGACTTTGTTATATTCGATCAGGGGACTTGCTATACTCGACCAGGGGACTTTTCTATACCTGACCAATGGACTTTGTTATACTAGATGAGAGGCCTTTGTTATACTTGATCAATGGACTTTGTTATACTCAATGAGTGACCTTTGTTATAGTCGATCAGGGGACTTTTTTATACTCGATCAGAGGACTTTGTTATACTCGATGAGGGGATATGTTATACTCGATCACTGGACTTTGTTATACTCGATTAGGGGCCTTTGTTTTACTCGATGAGGGGGCTTTGTTATACTCGACCAGGGGACTTTTTTATACTCGATCAGGGAACTTTGTTATACTCAACCAGGGGACTTTTTCAAAATTAAAAAGGGGACTTTGTCATACTCGATCAGGGGAAGTTTGTTATACTCGATCAGGGGATATGTTATATTCGATCAGGGGACTTTGTTATACTCAACCAGAGGACTTTGTTATACTCGATCAGGGGACTTTGTTATACTCAATCAGGGGACTTTGTTATGCTCGATCTGGGGGCTTTGTTATCTTCGATCAGGGGACTTTGCTATACTCGACCAGAGGACTTTGTTATACTCGATCAGGGGTCTTTGTTATACTCAACCAGGGGACTTTTTTATACTTGACCAATGGACTTTGTTATACTAGATGAGAGGCCTTTGTTATACTCGATCTGGGGACTTTGTTATACTCGAGAAGGGGACTTTTTTATACTCGATCAGGGGCTTTGTTATACTCGACCAGTGGACTTTGTTATACTCGATCAGGGGATGTGTTATACTCGATGAGGGGACTTTGCTCTACTTGATTAGGGGACTTTGTTATACTCGATCAGGGGAATTTTGTTATACTCGATCAGAGGACTTTGTTATACTCGACCAGGGGCCTTTGCTAAACTCGATAAGAAAACTTTGTTATACTCGACCAGGGTACTTTGTTATACTCGATCAAGGGACTTTTGTTATACTCGATCAGGGGACTTTGTTATACTCGTCCAGGGGCCTTTGTTATACTCGATCACTAGACTTTGTTATACTCGTTAAAGGGACTTTGTTATACTCGATAAGGGGAATTTGTTATACTTGATAAGGGGACTTTGTTAGACTCGAACAGGGGACTTTGTTATACTCGACCAGGGAACTTTGTTATACTCGATTAGGCGGATTTGTTATTCTCGATCAGGGGACTTTGTTATACTCGAGCAGGGGCCTTTGTTATACTCGAGAAGGGGGCTGTGTTAAACTCGACCAGGGGACTTTGTTATACTCGATCTGGAGGCTTTGTTATTCTCGATCAGGGGACTTTGCTATACTCGACCAGGGGACTTTGTTATACTCGATCAGGGGTCTTTGTTATACTCGACCAGGGGACTTTTTTATACTTGACCAATGGACTTTGTTATACTCGATGTTAGGCTTTTGTTGTACTCGATCTGGTGACTTTATTATACTCGAGCAGGGGACTTTGTTATACTCCATCAGGGGACTTTGTTATACTCGATTAGGGCCCTTTGTTATACTCGATGAGAGGGCTTTGTTATACTCGACCAGGGGACTTTGTTATACTTGATCAGGGGACTTTGTTATACTCGACCAGGGGACTTTTTTATAATTAATCAGGGGACTTTGTCATACTCGATCAGTGGACTTTCCTATATTTGACCAATGGACTTTGCTATACTCGATGAGGGGCTTTTGTTTTACTCGATCTGGGACTTACATTAATGGATCAGGAGACTTTTGTTATACTCGATCATGGGACTTTTGTTATGCTCGAAAGAGGACTTGCTATACCGATCAGGGATATGTTATACTCGATCAGGGGACTTTGTTATACTTGGATTAGGGACTTTGTTATACTCGATCAGGGACTTTGTTATACTCGATCAGAAGACTTTGTTATACTCGACGAGGGGCCTTTGCTATACTCGATTAGAAAACTTTGTTATACTCGACCAGGGGACTTTGCTATACTCGATCAGGGGACTTTGATATACTCGATCAGGGACTTTGTTATACTCGTCCAGGGGGCTTTGTTATACTAGGATCAGGGGACTTTGTTATTCTCGACCAGAGGTCTTTGTTATACTCGAACAGAGGCATTTGTTATACTCGGTCTGGGGAATTTGTTATGCTCGATCTGGGGAGTTTGTTATACTGGGCCAGGAGACTTTGTTATACTTGATTAGGGGATATGTTATACTCGATTAGGGGACTGCGTTATACTGGAACAGGGGACTTTGTTATACTCGATCAGGGGACTTTGTTATATTCAATAAGGGGACTTAATGTTAGACTCGAAAGGGGACTTTTTTATACCTGACCAATGGACTTTGTTATACTCGATTAGGGGCCTTTGTTATACTCGATGAGGGGGCTTTGTTTTGCTCGACCTGGGGACTTTTTCATACTTGATCAGGGGACTTTGTTATACTCGATCAGGGGACTTTGTTATACTCGATCAGTGGACTTTTCTATATTTGACCAATGGACTTTACCATACTCGATGAGGGGCCTTTGTTATACTCGATCAGGGACTTTGTTATAGTCGACCAGGGGACTTTGTTATACTCGATTAGGGGACTTTGTTATACTCGATCAATAGGCTTTGTTATACTTGATGAGGGGACTTGCTATACTCGACCAGGGGACTTTGTTATACTCGATTAGGGGACTCTGTTATGCTCGATCTAGGGTCTTTGTTAAACTGGGCCAGGAGACGTTGTTATACTCGACCAAGGGATATGTTATACTCGATCAGGGGACTTTGTTATACTGGACCAGGGGACTTTTTATACTTGACCAACGGACTTTGTTATACTCGATAAGGGGCCTTTCTTATACTCGATCAGGGGACTTTGTTATACTCGAGCAGGGGACTTTGTTATATTCGATCAGGGGACTTTTTTATACTCGACCAGAGGACTTTGTTTTATTCGATTAGGGGACTTTGTTATACTCGACCAGGGGACTTTTTTATACTCGACCAGAAGACTTTGTTATACTCGAACAGGGGATATGTTATTCTCGATCAGGGGACTTTGTTATACTCAACCAGAGGACTTTGTTATACTCAATCAGGGGACTTTGTTATACTCGATTAGGGGCCTTTGTTATACTCGATGAGGGGGCTTTGTTATACTCGACCAGGGGACTTTGCGATACTCGACCAGGGGACTTTGTTATACTCGATCAGGGACTTTGTTATACTCGACCAGGGTACTCTTTTATACTTGATCAGGGGATTTTGTCATACTCGATCAGTGGACTTTCCTATATTTGACCAATGGACTTTGCTATAATCGATGAGGGGCGTTTGTTATACTCGATCAGGGGACTTTGTTATACTCGACCAGTGGACTTTGTTATACTCGATCAGGGGATATGTTATACGCGATGAGGGTACTTTGTTATACTTGATTAGGGGACTTTGTTATCCTCGATCAGAGGACTTTGTTATACTTGATCAGAGGACTTTGTTATACTCGGCCAGGGGCCTTTGTTATCCTCGATTAGAAAACTTTGTTATACTCGACCAGGGGACTTTGTTATACTCCACCAGGGACTTTGTTATACTCGATCAGGGGATATGTTATACTCGATCAGGGGACTTTGTTATACTCGGTTCAGGGGACTTTGTTATACTCGTCCAGGGGGCTTTGTTATACTAGGATCAGGGGACTTTGTTATACTCGATCAGGGGACTTTGTCTTACTCGATCAGGGCCCTTTGCTATACTCGACCGGGGGACTTTGTTATAATCGATCAGGGGACTTTGGTATGCTCGATCTAGGGACTTTGTTATACTGGGCCAGGGGACTTTTTTATACTTGATCAGGGATCATTGTTACGCTGCACCAGGGGACATTTTGATTCTCGATTTGGGGACTTTGTTATACTCGGGTAGGGGACTTTTGTTATACTCGATTAGGGGACTTTGTTATACTCGACCAGGGGCCTTTGTTATACTCGAATAGGGGACTTTGTTTTACTCGATAAGGGGACTTTCTTAGACTCGAACAGGTGACTTTGTTATACTCGATCAGGGGACTTTGTCTTACTCGATCAGGGCCCTTTGCTATACTCGACCGGGGGACTTTGCTATAATC
>NW_024711819.1:12500-24219 GCF_018991925.1 Homarus americanus | reverse complement strand
CTAGAAGTTAAGGCATTGGGTTAAATGAGTGAGGGAAGGGAATGAATGAGTGAGGGGAGATTGAGTGAGTTTGGGGAGATATTGAGTGAGTGAAAGGAGAGAATGAGTGAGAGGACAGAATGATTGAGTGAGAGGAGAGAATGATTGAGCAGGATTCACTTCACTCAGGTCTGCTTCAGAGGGGAAACCATACCTCACCCTAGTAAGTCCCTCACTCCTTGCTACCTCACCCTTGAATAAGTTAATTCTGCTAGTGACCTGGGGTGAGAGGAACCATACCACCCTACAGTAAAGAGAAGTACGGTCGTCCACCCAGCCATAACATTGACCTCATAATCATGTGTTGACGTCATCACGCTGGAGACCAGTTTACACGGGGCCTGATGAGCCCAGAGCATCACCTGAAGATTAGCCCCCCCGTTTATGTCTCCTGGTGATTAAAACACACCTAACCTAACCCAATCTACCTAACCTAACGTTAAAGTGCAAACAATGAAAAAGTGTGTGTGTGTGTGTGTGTGTGTGTGTGTGTGTGTGTGTGTGTGTGTGTGTGTGTGTGTGTGTTGTCACTTCCAGGCTTCCTGAAGAACCGTGACCAGACGTGTCTTATCTTGTTCTCTAACTAGACAGTGCTGTGTGAAGTGCTGTGGTGAAGTGCTGTGGTGAGGTGCTGTGGGTGAAGTGCTGTGGTGAAGTGCTGTGGTGAAGTGCTGTGTGAAGTGGTGGTGAAGTGCTGTGGGAAGAGGTGCTGTGGGTGAAGTGCTGTGAGGAGGTGCTGTGGTGAAGTGCTGTGGTGAGGTGCTGTGGTGAAGTGCTGTGGTGAAGTGCTGTGGTGAGGTGCTGTGTGAAGTGCTGTAGTGAAGTGCTGTGGTGGAAGTGCTGTGGTGAGGTGCTGTGGTGAAGTGCTGTGGTGAAGTGCTGTGGTGGGGTGCTGTGGTGAAGTGCTGTGGGTGAAGTGCTGTGGTGAGGTGCTGTGGTGGGGAGGTGCTGTGGTGAGGTGCTGTCGGTGAAGTGCTGTGGTGAAGTGCTGTGGTGAGGCGTGGTGAGGTGCTGTGGCGAGGTGCTGTAGGAGGTGCTGTGGTGAAGTGCTGTGGTGAGGTGCTGTGGTGTGCCAGGGTAAAAGCTGTGGTGGGGTGCTGTGGTGAGGTGCTGTGGTGAAGTGCTGTGGTGAGGTGCTGTGGTGAGGTGCTGTGGTGAAGTGCTGTGGTAAGGTGCTGTGGTAAAGTGCTGTGGTGAAGTGCTGTGGTAAGGTGCTGGGTGGTAAGTGCTGTGGTGAAGTGCTGTGGTGAAGTGCTGTGGTGAAATCTGTAAGGGTGCTGTGGTAAGGTGCTGTGGTGAGGTGCTGAGGGGAGGTGCTGTGGTGAAGTGCTGTGGTAAGGTGATGTGGGTGAAATGCTGTGGTAAGGTGCTGTGGTGAAGTGCTGTGGTAAGGTGCTGTGGTAAGGTGCTATGGTGAAGTGCTGTGGTAAGGTGCTGTGGTAGGTGCTGTGGTGAAGTGCTGTGGTAAGGTGCTGTGGTAGGTGCTGTGGTAGGTACTGTGAAGTGCTGTGGTAGGTGCTGTAGGGTGCTGTGTAAGGTGCTGTGGTGAGTGCTGTGGTGAAGTGCTGTGGTAGCGCTGTGTAAGGTGCTGTGGTAAGGTGCTGTGGTGAAGCGCTGTGGTAAGGTGCTGTGGTATGTGCTGTGAACTGCTGTATTTAATATGTTATTCATTTGTATTTATTATTCCATTTATCCTTGCCATTATTAAGTCCTCCACCACTCACTCACCCACTCACTCTCACCCACTCACTCCACCACACTCTCACCCACTCTCTCACCCCGTAAACCCTGTCTACCTCCTCACCTCCAACACCCAAGGCTACTGGAGGACCACACACCTACACACTTCCCGGGTGGCCAGTGTCATCCTCCACCCCCCTTTTCACCTTCTTCCTCCATCTCCGTCAAGTGTCACGTGGCCCCATCAATACTTGAGGTACTATCACTATCCAATGAGGTGCCATCGACGGCCACTATGGGAACTGCTGAGAAGGCCCACCCCAACCCCCTCTCTCTCCTCTCTCTCTCTCCCATGTGAGTCAGAGGGATGAGGTAGGGTTTTGGAGCAGCCATATCATCAGCTTATCTCACCTGAAGATTAACCATCCTAAAGCTGTTCTAACTCAACCTATCTAATACAATCTGACGTAATCTCAATTGACCTAACCTAATCTAATCTAATTTAATTTAACCTAACCTAACTCTAACCTAACCTCCCTCTGGTGGCATTAGGTTGTTCAATCATCGGGTGAAATAAGCTGGGGGGGGCTAATGTTCAGGTGATCCATCAGTATGCGAGTCTGCCAAGGTAAAATGTCAGGTGAAACGAAAAAAAATTTAACTGCATAAGGTCAAAAGGTCAATAAAGATGCAACGATGCTTTGGAAGTCAGGTCAGAGGTCAATTTTATGCATAATCAAACATGACATTAGACGCTCAAATGTCATATACTGTACAGTCAGTGTTCGCTAACGTACAGTACATTATGCGTTCCCAAAACCTGTACGTTAGAGGATGTACTTGAAGCTACACTGGTTATCTCGCGCCAACAGAAGAGCTGCCACACTGTCAGGGTTACAAAAACGAAGTACAAAAATATACAACATGGTAACCCCAAGGAGGACTACTTAGTCCCACTCTGTTTAATGTAACCATGAATACACCATTAAACCAATCCCAGACAGCCCTACAATATAACTATCAGTTATGGTAGACGACACACACACACACACACACACACACACACACACACACACACACACACACACACACACACACACACACACACACACACACACACATGTATGTATGTATGCCACCTCAGTGGATCAATACACACAACTCTCCATAATACAAAAAGGTTGAAGGAAAGACAAGAGTTATTAAGTGAATTACCTCCACTGACTGTCTCCCTCTTTTAAATATCTCGGTGTCTTTATCCTGTACCTCACCTGTCATACAACTGTTAACCCGCCAATGTACTGACAGGTTAAAACCTTTTAATTGTGTAGCGGAGTACAGCCCACATTATAAGTGCTTAAGATAGAAATTATTAAAACAATGTACCAAGGCTATATAAGATCTCTGATAGATAAACCTTTACACCCAGTGGTCCCTTGGCGGGAAAAGCTTTCACAAATTCGAAAAATAAGCCAAAATAAATTCCTTAGAATTATCCTAGATGTCCCATGAGCACTAACGTACAGTACCAAAATGAGGAAAGAACTAGGCATACCCAGTGTGAGAGATAGAAGAATTGAAGCCAACTGATGATAGCCCCTGAGGCTTCTAAGAAACTGCTAGAATATATGAGTCATGAAATTGTTGAATCTAATGGACGCAAACTACTGCTACACATAATTATTAACATATTGGACGAGCTAACGTACAATGTTGAGACACAACAGTACTCCTGCCACTCTGGAGGATTGTTGTTCCTTTGACATCACGACACCCACATACCTGCTCTAATGCCTCACTACACACAGTTTCTACCTCCAACATACCACCAAAGTGAGAAATTTTGATCCTACACAGTACAACGCTGATAATAAAATCACACAGACCATCTACGCGTACACTAACGGCTCTTTAACACTGCTCGAGGGAGGGCTGAAGTGACTAACCTAACTGTAATACAATAGAGAAGAGTTAAGAATCAATAGCATCCACTCTACAACCTAAACTAGTTGCCATACTCAGCCATAAAACTTGTTGAAACCACTGCCACAGACAGTCTCATCGTAACGGACTCCTATTCTTACTACTTGTCCTTGACACCCTGAACTCAGTTGTCACGCACTTGTCTCTAGCCAAACCAAACATGCGTGTCTAACGGTGTCAAGATCAAATTGCTGCAGACCCTCTTACATAGGCGTTAAAGAACATGACAAAGTTGATGCTCCTCGCCAAAACTCGCGTCTAACAAAGACACCGTTGAATACAATCTGGATTTGTCAAAAGAACCATTAAAGCTGTAATTAGGAAGGAACTTACTGATGAATTTGACGTTAAGACAAGTGCAAACAGAAATAATCAACCCGTTGTTTACCATGATGAGAAGTATCAAGTGAAACATGTACAGTATATGGAGCAAGTAACAAGATCATTAGATTACAAGATGGTGTAACCCTAGACTATAGTTAGAGTGTAAGTACCTCTGGCAGTATGTTCCTCAAGCAGATGTGAACACATTCGATCAAAGTGTGTGGCCAGACATATGGCCACACACTCCAACACTAGGCCCTAGACTATGAGAAAATAGAACCTTTATCACTAATGGCAAGACAGCTGATATATGAAGATTGTATCCACTTTTTGGCACCTAGTAGCTAAGTCAACTTCTATGTAAAGAACTATACAAACAATATACTGGAAATAATCTGTAACATTCAATACCACAATATCCTGATCACTGGGGACACCTTTTATAACACACACACACACACACACACACACACACACACACACACACACACACACACACACACACACACACACACACACACACACACACACACACACACACACACACACACACACACACACACACACACACACACACACACACACACACACACACACACACACACACACACACACACACACACACACACACACACACACACACACACACACACACACACACACACACACACACACACACACACGCCAGCTCAGTGGATCATCACACACAAACTCTCCAAAACAAAGCAGGTTGAATGTATGACAAAGAAGAGATATTAAGAGAGTTACGCCATCCTACTTGTTAATAAATCAATATACCTTAACTTAAGAGTACTGGAGAGACGACGATGGTGAGTATTGTGTGTGGTTTAGACATCACCTCCACCATCCACCCAGCTTAACGGCACTTCACCCTCTCTAATGGTACCCACCACCGGTATCTGGCTCCCACCTGTCCACCACTGCGGACATCGATAAAGATATCCAGCATCAGATCAGATGTGCATCTCCAGAGCCTTTGGCAGACTCCGCACCCATATCTTCAGCTGTAGGAGCCGAAATTATCTACAAAGTTGCATTATATCGAGCAGTGGTCCTCTCCACCCTGCTATAAGGCAGTGAGACAGGTCACATACAGGAGGCACCTCAAGGCACTTGAAATCTCCACCAACGTAGTCTATATTCCATCCTCCGAGTTCGCTGGGATGACAAGAGAACAAATGCCATACAGTATTCTCCTGGCACTAACTGTAAGAGCATCGAGGCTACCATTATCCATGAACAGCTCCGCTGACTGGCCATGTTACCTGCATGGACGACAGTAGACTGCCAAAGCAGCTACCTTACAGTCATCTAACGAATAGTAAACGTAACGCTGGCGGGCAACTGAAAAGGTATAAGGATAGTCTTTAAGACAAACCTGAGAAAGTGCCAAATCGACCCTCACTTGGAGTCGATTAATCCACACCGTAACGCGAGGAGCAATTGACGACTGCAAACCGAGGCAAGACGCCAACGCCGGAAAGACGCTGCTGCCCCTCCCGCACAAGATATAGCCCTCCACATGTCTAACATATGTGAACGACTCTGCCGGTCCTGTATCGGCCTCTTTAGTCACCTCAAAACTCACCAACGAAGGTGACATCCTTAATAACTTATATCATTCTGTGTGTGTGTGTGTGTGTGTGTGTGTGTGTAAAAACAAAAAAACTCCGCGTGCTTTTCATTCTTCCTATACTCCTCCCGTTCTGATAAACTAGAGAAAAACCTTCTCTCCTCCCTACGGAATAATAACAACCCTGTTTCTCACTCACTACCACAAAGTTCGTGTTTTTCCTTTAAAATTGAATACAGAGAAACACGTGAAATTAGACACCCCGCATTAATTGACCTGATGATTTAACACCCTATTTGGTTAGGTTAGGTTAGGTTTGGTTTGGTTTGGTTTAGTTAGGTTAGGTCAGGTCAGATCAGGTCAGGTTAGGTAAGGTTAGGTTAGGCTAGCGTTAGAGTGCAGGATATTCTCAGGTAATCTAACATAAGTATTCCCTCCATTTCAACTAATATTAACCCACTCTGGCCTCCACCTACCTCCCTACCTTATCAACAAACCCACTTCTGGCCTCTACAAACCTCCCTTACCTATCAACAAACCTACTCTGGCCTCCACCTACCTCCCTCACTTATCAACAAACCTTACTTGGCCTCCACAAACCTCCTCCTCATTTATCAACAAACCCATTTCATTCTCCACCTCTCCCTACCGTATATAAGAACAGTATTGATGACTTCATGATATTTCAGGTCAAGAATAAAAATAAAGTTGACACCAGTACATATTTTCTGTATTTTGACTTTTTATATAAGTTTTATTTATTCTATTTGTTCATCTGAGAATAAAAATTTAGGAGTCAAACTGGTCAAGAGTGTGTGTGTGTCTGTGTGTCTGTGTCTGTGTGTGTGTGTGTGTCTGTGTGTGTGTGTGTGTGTGTCTGTTTGTGTGTGTGTGTGTGTGTGTCTGTGTGTGTGTGTCTGTGTGTCTGTGTGTCTGTGTTGTGTGTGTGTGTGTGTGTGTGTCTGTGTGTGTGTGTCTGTTTGTGTGTGTGTGTGTGTTGTGTGTTGTGTGTGTGTTGTGTCTGTGTGTGTGTGTGTGTCTGTTTGTGTGTGTGTGTGTGTGTGTGTGTGTGTGTGTGTGTGTCTGTCTGTGTGTCTGTTGTGTGTGTGTCTGTGTGTGTGTGTGTGTGTGTGTGTGTGTGTGTGTGTGTGTGTGTGTGTGTGTGTGTGTGTGTGTGTGTGTCTGTTTGTGTGTGTGTGTGTGTGTGTGTGTGTGTGTGTCTGTGTGTGTGTGTGTGTGTGTGTGTGTGTGTGTGTGTGTGTGTGTGTGTGTGTGTGTGTGTGTGTGTGTGTGTGTGTGTGTGTCTGTGTGTGTCTGTGTGTGTGTCTGTCTGTGTGTCTGTGTGTGTGTGTGTGTCTGTGTGTGTGTGTGTGTGTGTGTGTGTCTGTGTGTGTGTGTCTGTTTGTGTGTGTGTGTGTGTGTGTCTGTGTGTCTGTGTGTGTGTCTGTGTCTGTGTGTGTGTGTGTGTCTGTGTGTGTGTGTGTGTGTGTGTGTGTGTGTCTGTGTGTGTGTCTGTGTGTGTGTGTGTGTGTCTGTGTCTGTGTGTGTGTGTGTGTGTGTGTGTGTGTGTCTGTGTGTGTGTGTGTCTCTCATCTGACCAAGTAAGTAAGTGTATTTCAAAACATAAACATTACTACTAAAAGTTTCCTGCATTCCTGTATTTTCTTTACCACTAAAATATTCTTGTTTGTGGATTAAAGTTACGTAGGATTTAACAGCGTCAAACATAGGCGTTAAACTGATCCTAGTGAGGGTTGTATTAGTGTTTCATTTGACCTGAGTAGTGTTGGTGAGTGTTGGTGAAGTAGTGTATATTGTTGTGTGTATTAAATAGAAGTGTAGTTGACGATATAACGACACAAACGAGTAGGAGGAGGAGGAGGAGGAGGAGGGCGGTGACCGTAAACAAAAACAAACTCCACCACTGTGCTAATGAGTCCTCCTTACCTGTCTGGCCGTCCACACCTGTACACATCTTGCTAATATCCCTCTCCTCTGACTCTCCTCCCTCCTCCTCCCTCCTCTCCTTCCCTTCACCCCACCTCCTCTCTCTCTCTCTGTTTCCTCTGACTCTCCTCCGTCCGTCCTTCCTCTCACCTCTCCTACCTCTCCCTTCCTTTATTCCCACCTCCCTCCTCCCTCTCTCGTGTGTGTGTGTGTGTGTGTGTGTGTGTATGTTCCTGTTTCTTTGTAAACTAACACGCCCGTTTCTTCCAACAGAACAACAGACAACTAACCACTCAACCGTTCTGAGTCGTCCACCACCACCACAACACTCACCGCTGAAGAGAAAAAACCTTTATATCAATGAGTATACCGCACATATATCACGTATATATCATCTATCTATATTGGTATATCACAAAGTATATAACCCAAGACTATATTATATGATAGGTTATTGAACAAAGAAGAGTCATATATTATATTAACAAAGTATAACAACTATATTATTATACATTCAATCATAAAAGAGTTGGATATATATTACATTATATAAACTACATCAACATTAATTGTTATATTGTAAAGTATACCAAATTATACCATATATGATGTTATAGAAACACGTCCATTATTTAGTGTGTTATACTACTCCAGGTAAGGGTGTATATGGTAGAATATAATATATGATTATAGACACGAGTTATATCAAATTTGTGTATATAAAGGGTTATATGATAGCAAGTTCAAATTGTTATATAAAATGTATAATTAGACCCTATAATCTCTCTCTCTCCTTTCTTCCTGTTCTCTCTCCTCTTTCTCTCATTTCCTCTTTCTTACTTCTCTTTTTCCCTTCATCCTTTCTTCCCTTTCCATCTCCAGTCCTCCTATTACTCTCTTCTACTTTTTCCTATTTTCGTCTCTCTTCTCAGTCTCTTCCTACTTTCTTCTTCTTTTATTTCATTTTACTTTCATTTCCCCTACGTCCATTCCTTTATTTTCTCTCTACTACTCTTTTTATCTCCCTACTTTCATTTTCTTCTACTTCTTACTGCCTTCCTACTTTCATTCTTTCTCTTCATTCTCTCTACTCTCTTACTACTTTCTTCTCTCTCTACTCTCTACTTCGCTCCTACTTCACTACTTTCTTCACTTCTCACTCTCTTCCTACTTTCATTCTCTTCACTTTCTCCACTTCGCTTCCCACTTTATTATCTCCTACTTCACTCTCCTCACTTCATTATCTCCTACTCTCTACTTTTCCTCCATTCTCTCTACTTCCTCTTTCATATCTCCACTTTTCATTTTACTTCTACTTTTTCCTTCTACTTTCTCTGCTTCTCCTACCCTTTCTTTCTCTCCCACTCTCCACCACCCAGTAAGTAACACCTTTTGTTCTGGGTCATAATGTTACTCGGCTCCAACAACCATTAATCGTTAGCAAAAAGACTTGGCACTACGTTAAGAGCAATAATGTGACTCCAATACCCAGATGATGCCAAGTTAACTGCCCAATTAGGTAGGGAGGTGATAATGACTCAATGCCCAGATAATGCCAAGTTAATCAGTGTAATTACACCAATAACCCAGTTCACTGAGGCCTTATGAAGATCTGGGATAAATCTTAAAATATCTCAGTAATTAACCAAACAACCACAAAATACCCGTAATTAACCAAACAACAAAAAATACCCGTAATTAATAAAACAATCAAAATACCCATGTAATTAACCAAACAAACTACATTACACAATTAATTAAAATACACTAATAAAATACAATCAACCATAAAACAAAACAGTTGGAAAGAATAGTTCAAATATTATAATATCAACCAAACAGCCCAATTAGGTAGTTAAAACACCAAATCAAGGTACGAATCGATCAAACAATCCAATTAGGTAGTTAAAACACCAATCAAGTAAATCAATCAAACAATCCAATTAGAACACCAACCAAGGTACGAAATCAACCAAACAGCCCAATTAGGTAGTTAAAACATTAACCAAGGTAATGAAATCAACCAAACAGCCCAATTAGGTAGTTAAAACATCAACCAAGGTACAATCAACCAAACAAACAACCCAATTAGGTAGTTAAAACACCAACTAAGGTACGAAATCAACCAAACAACCCAATTAGGTAGTTAAAACACCAACCAAAGTATGAAATCAACCAAACAACCCAATTACCCAGTTGAGCAAAGCCGTAAATGACCCCTCATCAGCAAGACTAATTAAATACTAGTTAAATACACTGCGTTTATCAACCAATAAAATCAACCAAACCACCAATGACGTAATTCAAACAGGGTACAAAATCAACCAAAACCAACCAATTAGACACCAAACACTGAAACACTTAAAAATCAACCAAACACACCAATTAACAGTTGAAACACGTGACCTCTGTTGAGTACCCTGTAACGAGCAATACACCAATTAGACAGTTAGTGGGCAGAGATGAGGAGGGAGGAGGTAAGCAATGACCACTCACACACAACAATATTAAGGTGGGTGATAGTAGGGGGTGGGGTAGTGGGTGGGTAGGTGGGTACAGTGTGGGTAGACGATGAAAGGGTAGTGGACATAAAGGGTGGGTCGGATATAAAGGGCGGGGAGATATAAGTCGGGTAGATGGGCGGGAGAAGGACCGACTTTTTAAGTGATGGTGGGCGAGGAAAATTTTAAGTGGGCGTGGGCGGGGTAAGGCGTGGGCGTAAGGGCGGGCGTGGGTAAGGACGGGGAGGGAGGGAGAGAGGAAAGAATGTATGGAAAAAAATAGGATTTCAGTGGATGGACTATGATAGGAGGTCGGGAGGAAGAGGAGGAAGGAGGAAGAGGAGGAGGAGGAGGAGGGAGGAGGAGAGGAGGAGAAAGATGAGGAATGAAGGGAATAATTATAAATCAATTAGTGCCACAAATAACAGCCAAGCTCATATGGCGCCGAGACAATTAATGACAAAGTTTAAACAAAAATCAAAATGATGGAAATTAAACAAAACCTGAAAGACAAACGACTAAAGAAAAAAAAATTACCTTCTCCAATAGTCTCCCAGACCGCATGACTCCCCCAACACGCAGAGAGAGAGTGCACGGTCCACTTGGTCCATCTCCCCAGACTAGGACACTCAACCAGCAAGGCAAAGCAGCCACGGACCAGGCAGAGCTGCGCCACTGTCCACAAGGCACCTGTGTTAACCCAGGCTGACATGGGGACGAGACAAGGAGGAGGAGGAGGAGGAAGAGAGAGGAGGATGAGGAAGAAGAGAGGAGGAGGAAAAAAAGAGAAAGGGAGGTTGAGAAGGAGAAAAATGGATAGCAGGATGGCACAGGGCCTTATAATGCGTGGGGATTATGGAAGGGAAGTGGATACATACACAGAGGGGACAGGAGGGGAGGAGGGAGGAGAGGAAGAGGAGAGAAGGAAGAAGAGGGAGAGGAGGGACAGGTGGGGAGAGGAGGGACAGGGGGAGAGGAGGGACAGGTGGGACAGGGAGAGGAGGGACAGGGAAGAGGTGGAGGTATACTTTTAGTAAGAGGCAAAAGAGAAGGGGTTACAAAACACTTAATGGACAATCACTTGTACTTTAGGTGAAGGGGTAGGGAGAGGGGTAGGGGGTGGGGGGGAGGGGTGAGGGGAGAGGGGGAGAGGGGTGAGGGAGAGGGGAGAGGGGGAGGGGAGAGAGGGAGATTATCCCTCCCCAGGCAATATGCAACTCTAAGTTCAGTCATTATCCTTAGAAGCGAGGGAGCACCACTCGCCCAGGTGAGGGAAACTACACGCCCAGGTGAAGGGAGACTTACACCCAGGTAAAGGGAGAGACTACCAAGTCCAGGTGAGGGAGAACAGCTTCCAGGTGAGGGGAAACATGGGCCCAGGTGAGGGGAGACTACAAGCCCAGGTGAGGGGGAGTAAACACAAGCCCAGGTGAGGGAGAAACATGGCCCAGGTGAGGGCACAAGCCCAGGTGAGGGGAGAATACAAGCCCAGGGTGAGGGGAGACTACACGCCCAGGTGAGGGGAGACTACACGCCCAGGTGGGGGGGACACTGAGGCAGTGAAGGGAGACTGAAGCCACCATTTTACCCCAGAAATGAGCTCTCACGCGGCAAGGGGAGATTAAAGGGGTGAAAAGTTGTACGAAGTCAG
>NW_024711819.1:0-7500 GCF_018991925.1 Homarus americanus | reverse complement strand
CACTCCGAAATGTTTGCCCTCACAGTTTTCTGGACTTCTCTCCTCTCTCTCTCTCTCTCTCTCTCTCTCTCTCTCTCTAACCTATCAGGAAAAATAACCTTCCTCACACCTCTCCAATCACAGCGTGGAGCCTCAGGATGGTAGTAGAGCCTCACAGTGGCGGTGGATCTCAGCGTGGAGCACATTGTTAGGGTGGAGCCTGAGCGTGGAGCACATTGTTGGGGTGGAGCCTCAGCGTGGAGCACATTGTTGGGTGGAGCCTGAGCGTGGAGCACATTGTTGGGTGGAGCCTCAGGTGGAGACATTGTTGGGGTGGAGCCTCAGGTGGAGCACATTGTTAGGGTGGAGCCTGAGCGTGGAACACATTATTAGGGTGGAGCCTCAGCGTGGAGCACATTGTTGGGGTGGAGCCTCAGGTGGAGCACATTGTTGGGGTGGAGCCTGGGCGTGGAACACATTATTGTGGAGCCTGAGCGTGGAGCACATTGTTAGGGTGGAGCCTCGGGTGGAGCACATTGTTAGGGTGGAGCCTGAGCGTGGGAACACATTATTAAGGTGGAGCCTCAGCGTGGAGCACATTGTTAGTGTGGAGCCTCAACGTGGAGCACATTGTTAGGTGGAGCCTCGGGTGGAGCACATTATTAGGGTGGAGCCTGAGCGTGGAGCACATTGTTAGGGTGGAGCCTCAGGTGGAGCACATTGTTGGGGTGGAGCCTGAGCGTGGAGTACATTGTTAGGTGGAGCCTCAGCGTGAAGCACATTGTTAGGGTGAGTTCTCAACGTGGAGCACATTGTTAGGGTAAAATCTCAACGTGGGCACAATGTTAGGTGGAGCCTGAGCGTGGAGCCTGAGCGTGGAGCCTGGAGTCATCATTATAACTGAGCACCTTCGTCAAGTGGCGCCGACCTCACGTACCAAGTGTTCAGGATTTCCAGAACTCGAGGAAGTGGTTGAGGGAAGGGAAGAGGTTAGATGGGGGGAGGTTAGATGGGGGAGGTTAGATGGGGGAGGTTAGATGGGGGGAGGTTAGATGGGGGAGGTTAGATGGGGGAGGTTAGATGGGGAAGGGTTAGATGATGGAGGGAGGGAAGGTTAGATGGAGGGGAGGGGGAGGTTAGATGGAGGGAAGGATTGAAGGAATGGAGGATAGGTTAGTGAATTAAAGGGATGGAAATAAAGGAAAGGAAAGAAAATGGGAACTGAAGGGGAGGAAGGGGCAGCTCAAGGGTCGTTCCTCCGTGACGACCCTTGAGGCAGCGAGGTCTCTCAATGTGACCACAAGAGAAGTATATACAGGTCGTCTCCCTCGCCTCCCGGTGTTCCTCAAGGCGGTAACGACCTCAAAGCGTCGTACCAACACACCAGAGAGGCGGACCTCCTCCCCTCAGGTGGTGGCGTCAGGGGAGCGACACCTGAAGGAGGGAGTGTGGGGAGGGATGAAGAGGAAGGAAGAGGAGGTTGAGGAGGAGGATGAGGAGGAGGAGGAGAGGAAGGAAGAAGGAGAGGGTGCGGAAGGAGGGAGTGTTGGGAGGGGTGTAAGGAGGGGTAGAAGAGGAACGGAGAAAGAAGGGAGGGTTGGGGAGGGAGGGTTGGAGGGAGGGTCTTTAAATACCCCCCCTGCCGGTTTAACTACCATACAGACGAAGGACTTAACTTAACCTAACCTATCCCCAAGTAGTGTTAGGGTGTCTAATCTTCAGGTGTTCCTTAATATCACTTCTAAATTAAACGAAAAAAAAATAATAATAATAATTGAAGTATCTCCATATATACAACAGATCACAACACAACACAACTCAACACAACACAACACAACACAACACAACTCAACACAACACAACTCAACACAACACAACTCAACACAACCACAACACAACACAACTCAACACAACACAACCAACACAACACAACACAACACAACACAACACACCATCAACAAAATCCACCAAATGTCACCTTTCAGTTGACTGGACTACCCAAAGGCTATTGTAGAGGGCTTGATATAATACTGATACAAGTAGCGACCTTTACTACAACACACACACACACACACACACACACACACACACACACACACACACACACACACACACACACACACACACACACACACACACACACACACACACACACACATACATACCTCCTCCCACACACACACACACACACACACACTTCATACCTCCCTCCCACACACACACACACACACACCTATACCTCCCTCCCACACACACACACACACACACCTACACCACGTACACACAAATCCCTCCCCAACCACACACAAACCTACACCTCCACACAATCATCCCATTTCCACCTCAAAAATATACCCCTATCCTACATCCATCCCTCCCTTCCTTCACCTACACCACATCCTTCCCACCCCCTTCACCACATCCTTCCCCTTCCCTACACACATCCTTCACCCCCTTCACCTACACATCCTTCCCACCTTCACCTACATCCTTCCCACCCCCTTCACCATCCTTCACACCCCCTTCACCTACACCACATCCTTCCCACCCCCCTCACCTACACCACATCCTTCCCCCCCTTCACCTACACCACATCCTTCCACCCCCCTTCACCTACCATCTCACCCCCCCCACATCCTTCACACCCCCCCTTCACCTACCCACATCCTTCCCACCCCTTCCCCTACACACATCCTTCACACCCCCTTCACCTACCACCCATCCTTCCCCCCCCTTCACCTACACATGTACCTCACCTACACATCCTTCACACCTTCACCTACACCACATCCTTCCCACCCCCTTCACCTACACCACATCCTTCCCACCCCCTTCACCTACCATCCTTCCCACCCCCTTCACCACCACATCCTTCACCTTCACCTACACCCATCCTTCCCACCCCCTTCACCTACACCCACATCCTTCACCTTCACCTACACCATCCTCCCCCTTCACCTACCACATCATACCCCACCCACCTACATCCTTCACACCCCCTTCACCTACACCATCCTTCCCACCCCCCTTCACCTACCACATCCTTCCCACCCCTTCACCTACACCCATCCTTCACCCCCTTCACCTACACCCATCCTTCCCACCCCCTCACCACCACATCCTTCCCACCACCCCCTTCACCCACACACATCCTTACCACCACTCCTACACCACCCTTCCCCACCTCACCTACACCACATCCTTCCCACCCCCTTCACCTACCCATCCTTCCCACCCCCACCACCTCACATCCTTCCCCCCCTTCACCACCACATCCTTCCCACCCCCTTCACCTACACCACATCATCCACCCCCTTCACCCACCCACATCCTTCCCACCCCCTTCACCACCCACATCCTTCCCACCCCCTTCACCTACACCACATCCTTCCCACCCCCTTCACCCACACCACATCCTTCCCACCCCTTCACCTACACCACATCCTTCACCCCCTTCACCCACACCACATCCTTCCCACCCCCCCTTCACCTACACCCACACATCCTTCCCACCCCTTCACCTACACCACATCCTTCCCACCCCTTCACCTACACCCACATCCTTCCCCACCTTCATACACCCATCCTTCCCACCCCTTCACCTACACATCTTCCCACCCCCTTCACCTACACCACATCCTTCCCCCTTCACCTCACACCCACATCCTTCCCCACCCCCCTTCACCTACCACATCCTTCCCACCCCCTACATGCCTACCACATCCTTCCCACCCCTTCACCTACATCCTTCCACCCCCTTCACCTACACATCCTTCACCTTCACCTACACCACATCCTTCCCACCCCCTTCACCTACCACATCCTTCCCACCCCCTTCACCTTCACCACACATCCTTCCCACCCCCTTCTACCACCTTCCACCCCCTTCACCTTCATCTTCCCACCCCCCTTCACCTACACCACATCCTTCCCACCCCCCTTCACCTACACCACATCCTTCCCACCCCCTTCACCTACACACATCTTCCCACCCCATTCACCTACACCCACATCCTTCCCACCCCCTTCACCTACCACATCCTTCCCACCCCTTCACCTACACCACATCTTCCCCCCCTTCACCACACCACCCATCCTTCCCACCCCCTTCACCCCTACACCACATCCTTCCCACCCCCTTCACCCCACACCACATCCTTCCCACCCCCTCCCTTCACCTACACCCACATCCTTCCCACCTTCACCTACACCATCCTTCACCCCTTCACCACATCTTCCCACCCCTTCACCTACCCATCCTTCCCACCCCCTTCACCTACACCATCCTTCCCACCCCCACACCCACCCCTTCACCATACCACCACACACATCACCCCACCCCCTTCACCTACACCACATCCTTCCCACCCCCTTCACCCACCCATCCTTCCCACCCCCTTCACCTACACACATCCTTCCCACCCCTTCACCTACACCATCCTTCCCACCCCTTCACCTACACCCTCCTTCCACCCCCCTTCACCTACCCATCCTTCACCCCCCTTCACCTGCACACCACCCCCACCCCCTTCACCACCACATCATTCCCACCTTCACCCCTACACTACATCCTTCCCACCCCCATTCACCCACAACCACATCCTTCCCACCCCCCTTCACCTACACCACATCATCCCCACCCTTCACCACACCACATCCTTCCACCTTCCACCCACACCACATCCACCCCCCCACCTACACCACTTCCCAACCCCCCCCTTCACCTACACCACATCCTTCCCACCCCCCTTCACCTACACCACATCCTTCCCACCCACCACACCACCTTCCCACCCCACACCACACATCCTTCCCACCCCCTTCACCCACACTACATCCTTCCCACCCCCTTCACCTCACACCACATCCTTCCCCCTTCACCCACACTACATCCTTCCCCACCCCCTCCCTACACCACATCCTTCCCACCCCCTTCACCTACACCACATCCTTCCCACCCCCTTCACCTACACCATCCTTACCTTCACCTACACTACATCCTTCCCACACCTTCACCTACCACATCCTTCCCACCCCTTCACACTACATCCTTCCCACCCCTTCACCTACCACATCCTTCCCACCCCATACCTACACCACATCCTTCCCACCCCCTTCACCCACACCACATCCTTCCCCCCCCCTTCACCTACCATCATCCCACCCCCTTCACCTCACACCACATCCTTCCCCCATCACCTACACCACATCCTTCCCCAACCCCCTTCTACCTACATCCTTCCCACCCCCATTCACCTACACTACATCCTTCCCACCCCCTTCACCTACCCACATCCTTCCCCACCCCCCTTCACCTACACCACATCCTTCCCACCCCCTTCACCTTCTCCAACATCCTTCCCACCCCCTTCACCTACACTACATCCTTCCCACCCCCTTCACCTACACACATCCTTCACCCCCTTCACCTACAACCACATCCTTCCCACCTTCTACACCACATCCTTCCCACCTTCCTTCACCTACACCACATCCTTCCCACCCCTTCACCTACCCACTCCACCTCCCTTCACCTACACCACATCCTTCCCCCCCCTTCACCTACCTCCCTCCTTCCCACCCCCTTCACCTACACCATCCTTCCCACCCCCTTCACCTACACCCACATCCTTCCCACCCTTCTTACCACCACATCCTTCCCACCTTCACCTACACCACATCCTTCCCACCCCTTCACCCACACCACATCCTTCCCACCCCCTTCACCCCTACACCACACCCACCCCCTCCACACCACATCCTTCCCACCCTTCACACTACACCCACATCTTCCCACCCCTCACCTACACATCCTTCCCACTTCACCACAGCACATCCTTCCCACCCCCCACCTCCACCCACACCATCCTTCCCCACCCCCACACCCACATCCTTCCCCCCCTTTACCCACACACATCCTTCCCACCCCCTCACCCACCCTACATCCTTCCAAACCCCTTCATCCACACCCATCCTTCCCCCTCACCCACAACACACATCCTTTATCACCTACACATCCTTCCCACCCCTTCACCTACCCATCATTCCCCCCCTTCACCTACCCATCCTCCCACCCCTTCACCTACACCACATCCTTCCCACCCCCTTCACCTACACATCCTTCCCCCTTCACCTACCACATCCTTCCCACCCCCAACCACCCTACACCACATCCTCCCCACCCTTCAACCTAAAACCACATCATTACCCCCTTCACCCACACCCACATCCTTCCCACCCCCTTCACCACCCACATCATACCACCCCACCCACCTACACCACATCTTCCCACCCCCACCACCTACACCACATCCTTCCCACCACCTCACCACACATCCCCCCCCCCCCACCACAACATCCTTCCCACCCCTTCACCTACACCACATCCTTCCCACCCCCCTTCACCTACACCACATCCTTCACCCCCTCTCACCCACACCACATCCTTCCCAACCCCCTTCACCTACCCACATCCTTCCCACCCCCTTCACCTACACCCACATCCTTCCCACCCTCCTTCACCCACACATCCTTCCCCCCCCTTCACCCACACCACATCATTACCCCACACCCTACACCCACCCCCACCCCCCCACATCCCTCCCACCCCCTTCACCCACCCACATCCTTCCCACCCCCCTTCACCTACCCACCCCACCCCCACCACCCACACCCCCACCCCCCACCTACCCCACCCCCACACACTGCTCACCATCAACTCCCACTGAATTAAAGGCCTATACACCCTCTAATGATGACTGACCCCCCCCAAGAGTAGAAATAAAAAATATGTTATGGTGATATTGTATGCCTTGTCTTGATCCAGAGAAGTGTTGACAATAAAACCAAGCCTTAATCCCCAATGCCTCATCCATCTCCTAACCTAACCTAACCTAACCCATGTAACCTAACCTAACCTGGTAGCCAACATAGCCATCCTAACCTAATAGCTTCAAACCTAACCTAACACATACAACATACATTTAACCTAGCTTCAGCACTAGCCATGTATCACTGCTTCAACCTAACCTAACTAACCTATGTATGCCTAACCAAGCCTAACCTAACCTAACCTGCTTATGTATTGCATCCTAACCTAACCCTAACCTAACCTCATACAATACACTCGTCCTTTAAAACCCACATAAAAAAAAAAAAAATTAATTATCAAACCTTCCTAATAATTACTCCTACCTGTTGTTTCCCTAATAACAGTCCTGTCACCCTCCTGCTAGCCAGCTCTGTGGACTGTTTTAATTATCATTTATATCTGATAATTAACGTTTGTACGCCTACAGTCTAAATTACCACAGGTGTTTATTAATTCATCAATATAAGGAAATTACAGATTATTGATACAGAGGCATAGACACTTCTACACTATCCATACCACCATACTACCATGTATCACCCACTATACCATCACCACCCACCACCACCAGGCTACTACCACCACCACGCTACTACCATCACCACCACCACCAGGCTACTACCATCGCCACCACCACCGCAGGCTACTAC
>NW_024711818.1:0-13438 GCF_018991925.1 Homarus americanus | reverse complement strand
GTCAGGAGTTGTTCTGTCGTGAAGTGTTTGCATGTGTGTGGTGATGTTGTTTATGTGGTTTAAGATGTACCTTTGTTGTGTGGGGGGGTGTGGGTGGAAAATGTGTTCCCAGTGTTGTTTTAGTGTTTGTGCTACGTCGGCTGGCTCATTGATTTTCCTACCATTTACTAGCAGGTGATCAAAGGGGGTTTTGCAGTTCCTTTCAGCTTGGCGATCCTTTGCCAAAATTCTCGGGGGTTATGTGTTCTGTGTTCCTGGGCAGCCTCTACGAGTTTTGCCCAGTGAACCTCATGATCTTGACGGAGGCTATGGATGATGTGTGTTCTTAGTGTGGAGATGTCTGTGTAAACTGGTGCTAGGTTAAGTTTGTTTAGTTCGAATCGTGTCCTGTAGCAGTGAAGTAGGCGTTGAGTTCTTATGGAGGGTGTGAAGGAGTAGTTTTTCTTGAACCGGTGTTTAGGAATGTGGGTATCTGCTATGGCGGTGATAGTGTTGAAAAGGTGTGTCCAGGTTTCCTCAATCATCCTAGTGGGTTGGTGTTCGAGGTTGAGTGTGTATTGTTGTTCAGAGAGTGTGGTTTGAAGGCATCCCAATCTGCGTGTTGATACTGGTATTGAGGTGAGGTTGTTGGGAGGAGGATGGGATTGTTGGAGAGGTGAAGAGTGATGGGAATGTGGTCTGAGCCTGATAGGGGGCCGGGAGTGATGTAGTGTTGGAATTGGAGGGCAGGGGTGTTGGTGATGACGATGTCTGGAGTGCCTTTGCCGTGAGCAGCGTAGAATGTGGGGAAGAAAGGGCCAATGTGGTGAAGGTTTTTGTGAGTGACCAAAGCGTGTAGTTGTTGGCCAAGGGGGTCGATGCGGTTGTGTTGGAATGCGGTGTGGTGTGCATTGAGGTCGGCCATTAGTATTACAGGTAGGTGTGAGTTGTTAAAGATGGAGTTTAGGTCTGTGAAGGGGATACGCGAGTTAGGTCTTGAGTATGTTGTGCAGATGATAATCTGTCCGTGTTGAGTGTAGATCTTGGCGGCCATGAAGTGTTTGAAAGCAAAGTTGGTGATGAATTCGTGTTTCATGGAGGATCTGATGAGGATTGCAACGCCCTCGAATAGTTCGTGGGGTGATTGTCTGCTTGTGTAGCCGAAGTGCTTGATTTTGGTGTTTGTGCATGTTGAGTTAAGGAGGAGGATGTCTGGGTTGTGTTCTTGTATGAGGAGAGAGATGGCGTGTCTGTTTGAGTGATATGCTCTACAGTTGTATTGCATAATGGTGATCATGTTGTATAATTTGTTACTTATATGAGATTGAAATTCTGGGGTGCAGGGATGAGGTCTAACTTGTCGAGTGACTGTGAGCGAGGTCTGAGTGAGGTGTATGTAGGTGAGGGATGGGCGGTTACGTGACTGTGTGTGTGGGGGAGTCGGGAGGATGAGTGGAGTGTGCTAGGTTCGTGTCGGGGTTGTTTCCTGTTTTCTTTGGGGTAGTGCCGAATAGATTTACTTTAATTATAGATTTAGTTGGATGTGTGTATTTTATAATTCTTTTGCAGTCAGGTGTGTAGGAAGAAAGGGGGGAGGTGTTCTTCCTCTTAGGCTAGTGGTCTTGACCACCAGTTCAGTGGGGGGATGGGCAGCCATTTTATTCTTGGGAGTCTGAGGTGTTAGGGGAAGATTGGGTTTGGTTCGGATTTTTGTGGTTCGGGAGTTCATCGTAGTCGTGTGGGAAAAGTCAGGTGTAGGCAAGGTCAAGGTGGAGGGGTCGGGAGGTTTTGGACTGATTACTCCGGGGGGTGAGGTAATAGTAGGTTGGTGAGATAAGTCAGGTGTGGGCATGGCAGAAGTGGAGGGGCGGAGGGAGATTGCAGTGGTTTCTCTGGGGGGAGGGGGTGGCATGCTGGTCCGGTCGGGGATGGGGGCAGTGGGGAAGATGAGGTCGGGACCGGTTCTGAAGGAATCAGGAATGTGTATGGTAGGGAGGCCGTTCTCCCTCAAACCATCAATTGCCAGTTTCAGAAAAAGAGACCTGTTTCCGTTGCTTAGGGTATGTGCCAGAAGTATGATGGTGGTGATTTTTGCATCCATGTCGGAGGAGGGTGGGGGGGCGGTCACGTTGTTGGTCCAGCAAGTGCGGGTGGGGAGGGCCGAGGCAGTAGGGAGTGAGTGGTGGGGAGGTGGAGGTGGTGCTGTGGGGGGTGCTGTAGGAGGTGAAGGTCGGCGGGGAGGGAGTGGTGTTGTGCTATTGTCGAGTCTGATTTTGCACTTGTTGCTGATAGCAGCGTGAGGGCCTTTACAGTTGCAGCATTTAGTTACCGTGGCAGTGCAGTTTCGGTATGAGTGGCCTTGATTGGCACACTTTGAGCAAGTTATTGTGTTACTGCAACGGTTGGTGTTGTGCCCGAATTGGTAGCAATTGAAACATTGGTGTACTTGTATGAAGTGTTGGAATTCAATGTCTCTTGAGGGGATGATATTGCTGCCGATTTTTATTCCGTATGATTTTAATTTGATGGCGTCAGTTTGAGTAGCTGTAGTGATTTTTAACATGGGGAGAGTTCCCATCCGGGCTGCATATGTCATTTGGGGGGTGTTTTGTGAGTTGAGGTCTGTCAATAGGTTAGGGTTGTCAAGGATCTGAGGGATGACTTTTCTACATATGAGGGTGCATTTTGCGCGGTATTCTGGTGAACTGAGGACCGTTAAGCCATTGTCCCTCAGTCTCTTGTTCATTGCTGGGGAGTGGAATAGGTCGGCATCTTCATCAGTTTGTACAAATATTTTGATAATGTCGTCATTGGTGAAGGAACGGATCTGAAATATACAGGTCAGCTGGAAAATAAGTGAGGCGAGGTCCATGCACGGTTGGATGGTACGGTCCACTTTAATTTTAATTGAAGGCATGTTAACTGTTTGAATTGGAGATTTATGGAGATCTCCCCTAACAGTCCCTAATTTCCTGCGCCCCTCACGTAGGGGAGGCCCTGCACTATCACAGGGGTCCCCAGGCGAATCGGCAGGCTGTGCTGACCCTCCACCCTTCACACAAACACGCACTAGCACGGAAGATAAAGGTTAGAGTGGTAGAAAAAGGTCTGAAAACTTACTGATGACTCTTTCTTCACACCAAGCCCCTCAGCAGCATTCGGGGTTCCTAAGGGAGGTCCGATACTGTAGGAGAGGCTCAATGTGTTGATCGAATCAACAGAATTGTCAGCTGGAGAATTGAAGTCAGGTGCTTTGGTTTTCCAAGGTACGTGGGAAGGTGGGATAGGTCCAATGACTAGCCAATCAGCTGTGTCTGTTCCTTCTCCGACTTCCACTTCGCTCTGTGACTGACTGCTACTGCTCCTGACTGCGACTGCTCCCGACTGCGACTGGCGACTCACTGATATTACAGAACTAGAACTAGAAAAATGCTAGTGACAGGGGGGAAGGAGGTTCAGAGGAAGAATAAAGAGAGGATGGAAGTGAATTTTAGAAGGAGAGAACAGGTGCAGTGGCTAAACACCGCTTGCGTGAGGGGGTAGGCAAAATGCCCTGAGGGTGCAACAATCACAATCAGGACGAGGCAGAGGGAGGGCGGGAGCAGGTCCGGGCAAGCAAAGGGCCAACGCGGGTGCTCTGGTTGTCGTCTAGCTTAGGCAGTGTTGGCAAAGCGGAGGAAGAACCGCCCCGCCACGGCGGCGGCGCAAGCCGAGAAGCGCAGGTGGACGGACGCACAGGTCACACACGAACAAATTAACAGAGAAGGTGAAAACATGGAAATTTTGCTAGTCGTAGGGTTGTTTGGAGAAAGAAGAAGGTAAAGTCTTTGAACTATGTCAAAGAGGAACAGAGCGAGTTGGAGGAAGGGTTTTGAATCTTTGAGCTTGAAATGTCAAAGTATTCATAGTAAGGAAGGATGAGCGTATCGTAGGAGAGTTTTTAGTAATAGCAGCAGACAGATTTGAGCTTTTTTGTCAAATTATGAACGGAGACGAGAATGAGATATAGGCTGAATGGTTTCAGTCTTGAGTTAGGTCGATTTTATTGAGAATTGGATGTCACAGACGTTGGGTATGTTTTGATTTGTTTCTGAGAGTTGTGGGTCTTTCAGCTATGTCAGAGAGAGTTGGAGGAAGAGTTTTGAATCTTTGAGCTTGAAATGTCAAAGTATTCGTAGTAAGGAAGGATGAGTGTATCGTAGGAGAGTTATTTAGTAATAGCAGGGGACAGATTTGAGCTTTGTCAAATTGTGAACGGAGATGAGTGAGATATAGGTTGTTTGGTTTCAGTCTTGAGTTAGGTCGATAATGTTGACAGTGGCTGGTATAGAGGTTGGGTATGTTTGATTTGGTTTTGGAGAGTTGTGGTGTTATGAGAGGCTTTGTCTGGCGGGGGTGTTGTGTTTGGAGATTGGTTGTGGGAGGGGGGGGAGTTTGTGTTTGGGGATTGGCGGGGGTGGAGGTTGTATGTTGATTTGAGGTGAATTAGAATTGCTTAGGGGGGGTTGTTGTGTGAGTGTGTATGCGTTTGCGTGGAAATGTAGTAAGGGGAGAGGGGGAGGGTTAGGATAATTGTTATAAGGTCAGGTATGGTTCGGTTGTCGGGAGGAGGGGAGAGGAGAGGAGAGGAGAGGGGAGGCGAGGAGAGGAGAGGGGGACTTAGGAGGATGTTGGGTTATTAATTTATAGTATGGAAGGATTCCTTAGGTGTGATATGATTTGTGTTGCTAATGAATAGCCAGGCTGAGTCAGCAGGTTTTTTTTTTTTTAGGAGGGTCGAAGGGGCTTGTTAGAAAGGTCGGGTATATTAAGTTTTTCTTTGGGGGGATTGAGGGTGTTGATTAGTGATTGGATAGTGAGTTAGCTTTTTTTATTTTTTTATTTTTTATTTTTTTTTAGGAGGGATTGTGAGTAAGATTGGGTGGGTTAAGTTTTTCTTTTGGGAGGATTGAAGGTGTTGCTTAGTGATTGGATGGAGAGTTAGCATTTTTTTTTTTTTTTAGGAGGGATTGTGAGTAAGGTTGGGTGGGTTAAGTTTTTCTTTTGGGAGGATTACAGGTTTTGTTGGTGGTTGGCAGAGTTGTGGTTATTATTGCATTCTTTCTTTCCTTTGGCTAGTAAAGGACTTCTGCAATTGCGTGGTAGGCTGATATTACAGCCGGCGATGCTGGTAGACCTACTCTCCAGTGCGGACGCACACGTAGCAACGCTAGGACCAGAGTGCCGGGTGTGCCTGGCCTCCTCCTCTGTGATTGGCTCTCTCGCTACGCTCACCCCAAATCTTGATGTTTCTAAATTGTATAAATACGGGAGTAGCTGGCCAGGGAGACCATGGGCGGGCTCACTAACTCCAACAATAATAAAAAAAATAATAATAAGCAGCATTATATAAATAAACCAATATTAATACAAAGGTCTGACGACCCAAGGGAGCAGAACAAAGACAAAACACCAATAAGAAAGATGAAGCGACCTGGTTGAGCCCAGATTCTTTCTACTCCTACTGTATTTCAGTTTCACCACTTTTCCTTCAACCCCTAATAATCTTCTTTCACCTCTTAACTAAAGACTTCGTATCGTATCGGGAGACCATGGACCAAGGTGGGCCAGCCAGCCTTCCCCGTGAACGGACCTCTCTTCAGACCCCTCACCGCCAAAGCAGCCAGCCTTCTTTCTACTGTTGACGACCGGACCACAACTCGACCTCTCTGTCTACCACTGGACTTTCCAGAAACCCTGTTTGGGGCAACGCCCCTTGTGGGCCTCCACCTTTGGAAAACGACCGCGACTGTCACCGGACGACTTCACGAGCGTTCAGGATTGTCAACCCTAGTTAGCCCTCCCCACCGGTAGAGTGAGTGACCCACACTCCCGCTGGAGGGCAGCTATTGATTGGCAGTACTGACGTGGTTTTGGGGTCTTTGTCTCTTACTAAAACCCTTCCTTGCTTACCCTGGCCGAGGCACCTACTTTATTTAAGTATTCGTGCTAGAGCCCCTCCAGTGGCGCACACCTCACAGCTGAGTGGGATTGTGTGTGTTCACTGGGGGTCGGGGAAAAACAGGCCGATCCCATAGTGACGACTGTGATCGTGCAGTCACTCCTCTGTGCGGGGGTTGTCTCTTGTAAAATCAAAGAAGGGCCTCCAATAACCTTCTACATGCACAATGGCAGTAAATATAAGAATAAAAGTAAAAGACAAGAACAAACCTATTGATAAATCTAGGCTAATCACCCTAGCATATGTGGAACTAGGTGTGCCCTTCAATAGGGTATTCAACCTGAACGAAGGGTTCAAAGTCATTTGCCGAAATGAAAATGATGCAGAAAATTACTAACCACTAAGGCGAAACAAATCCTTGATAAGAATGGATTAATCGTGGTCATGCCTCCCGAGCTAAGAGCCAGGAGATCTGTTTTCGTAACGAAATTAGATTCTCAAGTAGGAGGGCGAACCGCAGACTCTCTGAAGGCAGACATTGAAAATAACAACGAAGGACTTAAAGTAGAAGAAATAATTAAGATAAAAGACTACACGCACGTAATGAAGATTTGTTTCGAAGAAACGGCTATGGCAGACAAGGTCCTCCAGAGCGGGTTTTTAGCGTTCAACATGTCAATATCCCCTCATCAAATAAAAAGGGAAAAATATACCAGTCTCCTGACATGTTTCACATGTTATAAATATGAAGAGCATACCACAAGAGACTGCCCTGAAAAGGAAAATAAATTTTGCTCCAACTGTGCAGAGGATGGACATGCTTACACACAGTGCAACAACACCACCAAAGGCTGCATAAACTGCAAAAGGAATGGGGACGTGTACCACACCCACCCAACCATGGCCATGTCCTGCCCCATCAAAAAGACCCTCATCAAATACAAGCAAGAGCAGGAAGACCAACGAGAAAGGATGAGAGACCAAAGCACATATGCTGAAATAGCAAAGAGGGCCGTGAAAGAGGCAACAAAGCCAACCACTGACACCATAATCAAACTAAGTGACACTGATCATTTCAAGGTAATGGTGAGCATGCTACATGCTCACCTTCATAATATCATAGCCCCAGGATCATATGCCGACGAACTTAATAGGATGCTTAAAATAAACAACATGCCACAAATGAACTTTCCTGAAAACCCAAACTCAGCAAACTTGCTACACGCCACCAGCACCCCCGAGCTTACAAAACACTACAGACAACGATTATCCACGCCCAAGAACACAACATCATCAACAGACCAGGATAACATACTGGAAAAAGCGGAACAACTTGGAGATTTGAATGAGAGGGCGAGAGACCCAAGACTGACACAAGGAACAGGAGCGAAAAGGAAATCAGCGGCCAAGAACAATGAAATGGAAATTGACTTCCCAACAACAACTGCCCCCCCCCCCAGTGCCTGAAGAAGCAGGTGATATAGGACTAAGGTTTTATCAAACCTCAAGAATACCATACCCACCACACAGAAAACCAACTGGAAAATTAATTGAAAACTTAATAACGGCTAACGAAATAGTTTGGCAATACATAGACGAACGGTATGACAAAGAAACGGTATGACAAAGAAACGGTATGGAACATGATTAAAAAAGACCAAATAAAATTCGGCACAAAAGATTTTATTGTAATCACGGCAGCTGAACACAAAAGGAAATCATCTGGACTCAACGAAATGAGATCACCCCCTCAACTTCAACCTTCCAAGAAAAAGAAATAATGGACCATCTCCAACTGAAAACACTTAAAATCCTACAACACAATGTCCGTGATTGGCATACATGCAAGACATCGCTTTGTAACATATATAATGAAAACAACCCAGATATAATACTGATAAGTGCACACGGCGAACCCGAGAACACCAAAATCAAAATATTTAACTACGACACCCACCAATGGAACAAAAGTGGAGAAAAACAGGACGGAGTTGCCGTTGCGGTGAAAAAAGGTATCAAACATATACTAATAGACAACTTTAACAGCGAATTCCTTGCCATTAAAGTACAGACAACACAGGGCGAAATAATAATCGCAACAACATACCTACCCCCAAGAAGACCATCCCTCCCTATTGAAGACCTACTGAAACTAACAAATTATAATATTCCAATGTACATCCTAGGAGATTTCAATGCAAGACACCGCATTTTTAGCAACGGCAACAGTAACCAGAAAGGCATAGCATTGGAACGTATAATCAACACTGGCAGACTACTTCACCTGGGCCCGCACTTCACCACCTAGATGGGACCAAACGGCGTTTCAACACCCGACAAAATCTTCTGCAACAACAAGGCATTTCTTAACTACCACATAGAGCAAGGCCCCATCACCCCAAGCGACCACATTCCGATAATATTCACAATTTCCACCAGCCCAATTCAAACAAAAATACCACCAAGGCTCCAGATGAGCAAAACAGACTGGATGAAATATAAGGAATTATTGGAAAACTACCCTCAAATAAATCTAAATGATGCAACTCTCGAGGAAATTGACGAAGAAGTTGACAAGCTACACAACACAATAAAACAAGCAATCAACCAGACAACCCCAATAACGTCATACAGAACCCTCCCGATTAACAAACCCAACGAAGAATTAAAGAGACTACAAGTACAATATAATAACATTAGGACATTCATAGAACAAACAGGGCCCACTAGAGATCTACTCCGTAATATAAGAGAAATACAACAAGGCTTACAAGAAGAGTACAGGCAAATTAATAACGAAAAATGGAACAATATAATAAAAAACATAGACACCACAAAGGACTCAAAAAACTTCTGGCAAAACATCAACAAACTACTTGGCACGAAAAAACAGACAATAAACTACTTTAAAGACCAAAACGGACAAAAACTCTACACAGACCATGAAAAAGAAGCCTTCAGAAGAGAATGGAAGAAGATCTTCAGAATATCAGAAGAAGAAAACGAAAGTTTTGACGATGAACACGAGGAGTTAATTAATGACTGGCTAAGAGAACAAAGCAATAGACTGACTCCCTACCACACAGGAAACCCAGAGAAACTAAGACCCAATAAATTCATAAATCATGACGAACTATTACACTGCCTACGCAAATTTAAAGAAAAATCCCCTGGAATGAGCGGCGTAACCCGAAACATGTTATTAAACCTGCCCAGCAGACCAATGGAAGCTCTCCTAAATATTTACATCTCAACCTTATCCGCTGGTTATTTTCCCGATGCCCTCAAGTGGGCAAAAATGATCTTCATTCCCAAGGAAGGCAAGGACCAAAAACAGATAATAAACTACAGACCTATATCCTTACTGGAAATAACCGGGAAACTCTTGGAACGCATTCTAAATAACAGACTGGATAAGTTCCTGGTTAACCACAACAAATTCAACCCAAGACAACACGGCTTTAGAAGAGGTAGAGGAACCCAAACGGCAATAGCAATAATAACAGAAATCATAGCCAAAGTAAAACAGCAAGGAAACCAAGTAAACATAGTCTTAAGAGATGTGGCAAAGGCCTTTGATAAAGTGTGGCACAACGGACTAGCATATAAAATATTAAAACTAGACCTACCTGCAGAAATAGAAAGAATCCTATGTGACTACCTTCAAAACAGGACAGCACAGCTACAAATAGGCAACCATTTAGGTCCACCCTTCGACCTAGAAAGCGGAGTGCCTCAAGTAGGTGTCCTATCCCCAACACTATTCTCCATATATACGAGCAACTTACCTGAACCAACGCAACATAGCGAACACATTATCTTTGCCGATGACATCACACAAATCATATCATATCCCGGAAAATCAGAAGCAATGATGGCACACCATACGGCCTTAGCAATAAAAAACATAAATGACTTCGAAAAGAAATGGAAAATACGGACAAACATCAACAAATTTAAAATCATACCAATTGCCAAGAAAAAGGTCGAACCAGTAATAGTAGATGGAGAAATTTACCCATACACCAACGTAGGCAGAATCCTGGGACTGAAACTCAACAAATGGTTACCAGAGTTTCATCAACGAAAAAGTCCACAAACTACGTAGCAAACTCTCAGAAATAAGAAGATTTAAAAAACTGAACATGCCAAACAAAAGGAAATTATACACGGCACTAATAAAAACAGTAATGTGTTACCCGCCTGTACCAACCAACTCATATAGCGCAACGAGAATCAAGAAACTTCAAACGGTACAAAATAAAAGCCTAAGATTCATATATAACATCAGTTACGAAGAAAGAGTAACAAACGAAGAACTCCATAGAAAAGCCAACATCAACGCAGTAAACGTAGACATCTACATCCAAGCCAAAAGAACATGGGAAAAAGTACGAGATTTAGACTCAGAAACTGTAGCAAACTGGCTCGACAACGAACCAGTAAGAAGAGCAAGAGAAGAACACGCTTGGTTCACATTAAGCAGAATAAATGTTGACAACCCACCACCAATACCAAAATACATCTAAAAATTATCAAATTCAATACAAAAACAAAGAACTGTATAGCCATTAAATACTGTACCTTCAAGTCAAGCTTCAATCTTTCAATTAAACCAAAAGATAGGACCACCTCCTTGTGAACAAAGTAGCAAGTTGGATCCTACAACTATTCCTAAAAATTAAACTTCCCTACTATATAAACAAAACGCTTCATTAAAAGATGAGAGTGATCAAAGGACACTATCCTTGGCCACTCCAACCCTTGTTTTCTTGCCCCTTCCTTCCACTCTTATTAAAACAAAAGATACGTTGCTCAGCCAGCTCCACTAGAACCTGGCCAGAGGTCGTCACCCCTTCCTTGAAACAATGGCTACCTCAAAATAAACATACTTTTAACTAAATGACAAAGGCTTGAGAGCTAGAACCTAATCACGCAATATGCAAGTTCAAATATAATTATTATAACCTCAGCATATCTGGTTGAGCCCGGATACTGTCAATCTCTTACTTTCCTTCAAATTTCCTCCCTCTTTTCCTTGATCCTAAACCAAACCCCTCTCCCCCAAATCGCCACCAAAGTATTTCCAATCCTAATCCCGGCCCTCCCACCCAGCACTACAAGCAATAGCCTTCTACCTTATCTACAGACGTCAAGTCAAGTCAAGGGAGACCATTCCACTCTGACCTACTGGACCAGTAAGATCTCTCTCCAGCGCCTCACCACCCAGCTTCCTCAGAAAGCTCCTCGCCCTACAGGACCTCTGAGCAAGCTACCCCTCACCTAGTAACTCCTTAGCACTGCACTGTACAACAATATATATACAGAAAACGCATTGTGAGTTTCTATTCTACCTCATTCCTGAGTGTGAGATATCTACATGTACGTACGTTTGTGTGCCCATACAAAGAGAAAATAGACAACCAAGGAGATTGACAACTGGCCACATATAGTAGGCTACAAGCTTACTAACGGTTTTCAAAGCGCCCGGCTCACTCCCTCCACTGCCCGCTAGGCATGACATGAAATGCTAGTGACAGGGGGGAAGGAGGTTCAGGGGAAGAATAAAGGGAGGATTGAAGTGAATTTTAGGAGGAGAGAATAGGTGCAATGGCTAAACACCGCTTGCGTGAGGTTTTTTTTTTTAGTTTAACAAATTTATTGGCAGAGCTTGTAGTACAGTTTGCCTATTCTGAGTAATTCAGTCAGGTCTTGACACTGAGGGTGGTATCACTTCTCACTGTCACGCAGGACAGAGGTTCACACACAAAGAAATACATCATATTCATTAACAACTATAAATGTATATAGGTCAGGTTCATATGGATAATGTCACTGTTCACTGCCATGCAGGACAGAGGTTCGTACACAAAGAGTTGCATCATATTCATTGACAGTACATATACATATATGTAACACACACACACACACACATATACATACATATACGTATATACATACACACATACATGTACACGTACATATACATGCACACACGCACACATACATACATATACGTCGGTCAGATTCATGTGGGTAATGTCACTTTTCACTGCCATACAGGACAGAGGTTCGTACACAAAGAATGCATCATATTCATTGACACTATATATAGGTCAGATTCATGTGGGTAATGCCACTGTTCACTGCCACGCAGGACAGAGGTTCGTACACAAAGAAGGAAATACATCACATTCACCAGCAGCATATATAGGTCAGTGGATCACATACATTGGAGTCATATTCTAATTGAAGACTAATCAGTGTGGGCTAGCAAATTTGGGATAAACAGCAAGAATGTCCTCAAGCACACCTGATTCAATGAAGTAATTACATAGTTCAAGATACAGTAAGTCAGGTGAGGGAGTACAAGTTGGAGGCAGCAGCAACTCGCCCGGACGCGGCCGGGAGGCGACAGGACAGAGCCAGGCTAGTGTCAGGTCAGGTGCGTGGTGGGTTGGGCCATGGATTCTCAGTGCTTGGTCGGCTTGATTGTGTGTGTTGTTATCTTGTGTGGAGGAAATGTCTTGGTCTTCTTCTTAGCTTGATGTCGATTTTCTTCTAACTCTCCTCCTCTTCTTGCTCTCTTGAAGTGTCCATTCATTCGTGTTTGGGTCTTGTTGTTCGTCTTCCTCTTGTCTTAAGTCCTCATAGGTGTGGAAGAAGTCGGATTTTAGGAAGGCTAATTACGGTAGCTTAAGGAGAGACCTAAGGGATGACCCTATGGTCAAAAGATTAATCCCCCCCACACCTCTGGAAACTGTCAACTTAGGACGGGATAACCCCGAATTTAATTTAGCAGCTACTTATGAACAATTTATTACGACAATCAATAATGCTCAAAATAAACACATCCCTAAAAGAAAATTCAGATCGATACGGAACCAACCAAAATGGATGAATAATAGACTCTTAGATCTTCTAGGGAAAAAGAAAGGAGTATATAGAAAAGTTAAGAAAGGCGAAAATCACTTACTTGGTTACTATCAGAACCTAACAAGACAGGTAAAAACAAAAATTAGGAAAGCAAAGAGAAATTATGAAATCAAGGTAGCAAACGAATCGAAAAATAACCCCAAAGCTTTTTATCAACTGTATAAATCAAAGTTAGAGATACAATACGTCCCCTTAAAACTACGACAGGAGAAATGACTGACGGTGAGTTAGAAATGTGTAGTACGTTAAATAGTCATTTTCGCTCCGTATTCACAAATGAAAACCTAGCACAGTTTCCAGAAGTTCATAAGGTATATAACGACAGTATAGAAAATATGTTGATGAATATCAATATTACTAGTAACGATGTGCTTAAAGTAATTAACAAACTGAAGCCTCATAAATCGCCTGGTCCAGACGAGGTATATGCTAGAATATTAAAAGAATGTAGAGATGAGTTGAGTAATCCATTAGCAGTTTTATTTAATAAGTCATTAGAATCGGGCCTAGTGCCAGAAGCTTGGAAACTTGCAAATGTAGTTCCGATTTTTAAAAAGGGTGATAAATCAATTGCATCAAATT
>NW_024711817.1:0-19356 GCF_018991925.1 Homarus americanus | reverse complement strand
GTCTTCCCCAGGATTCTTCTTCCTTGTCTTCCCCAGGATCCTTCAGCCGTGTCTTCCCCAGGATCCTTCTTCCGTGTCTTCCCTAGGATCCTTCTTCCGTGTCTTCCCTAGGATCCTTCAGCCGTGTCTTCCCCAGGATCCTTCTTCCGTGTCTTCCCCAGGATCCTTCAGCCGTGTCTTCCCCAGGATCCTTCTTCCGTGTCTTCCCCAGGATCCTTCAGCCGTGTCTTCCCCAAAACTGCCAGCTATTATACCCGTAGATTCTCACACAAGGCTCACTAAACAACCTTATTGGGTTATCCTAGGTCAAATCAACTTACGGTTTATCATTATCGATAGCTTATCCTAACCCCAATTACATGTCACCAACCATCACAGTCTCTTTTCCGGCCATGTCATGCACTACCGCGACAACTAAAACAAAGAACAGGTTGTAAGCGACCACTCGACGTCACGCACTTATCTTCGGGTGATATGTACTCGAGGGAAAATTGTAAACCCGCACGAAGTCATGCACGAATATTATGTATCATCATGGGTAAAAAAAAGTAAAAAAGCTGTGAGTTATTTGACGTCATGCATTACTCTTATATACAGTATATGACCGGGAATAATGAACCCAAAGACAAATGTTAGAAGCTACATTACGTCAGGCGCTATTATTTTATGTATTACCAACACAATATCCAAATAGGTAACAGGCAGTCATTAAACATGCAAGTACTACCGCCTGGAAAGATATTGGAGGCATAATGTGTTGTCTAATGGTAGACCCTGCTGCCATATGGCATCACAAAAATTGTGACCAAGTCCCAGGTTGCTGATCTGGCTTTCTGCCTCATTTACACACAATTGCATGGTCTCAATTGTTTCTCTTACTTCGACAACACAACATAAATAACATTTCTCACTCTTGATTTTGTTTTCGGTTCATTTTCTATTATTTTTATTTTTTTGCTGGGCTAATCTCCATTGAAAATATTTACAAGACGCCATCCAAAACTCCTCAGGAAATATCATGAAAAATTAAAACATGTACAACAGCTAGCGAATACACACTGTCATGCACTATGCATTATACGTGACCAAATGATGTAAAAACCAAGCAAGATTCTGTAGGTCCGTAAGTCGACATTCACTACAGGACTACAGGACTACAGTATATATATATATATATATATATATACACACTTTAACACGAACTCTCAACACCAACGAACACACACACACACTCATCACAAGTTAATAACGTTCACATTGAAATTATTTTATATTTTCAACATTTGTTTTATATACTTTGAGAATACTTCGTCATATGTGAGTGTAAAAGTCTATTATGTTTTAACCTGGTGAAGCAAGGCTCTAGGCACAGTAATAAGTGACGAATTTACAGTGAAACCTAACGGACTGTTCTCTCCATGTCGTCCGTTAGATGGCGGTCCTCACATCTAACGGACACTTGATATAACAGACATTCCTCCACAAAGAGTCCGTTGAATAGAGGTTTCACTATACATATATCCTAAATTATATATCAAGCATAATTTACATATGAGGATATTAAACAGTAAATAATATAAATTTGCATATATCAAACTACACCAAAAATAATAATTAACACAAGCTATATTAACTTACACATTTACACAAACTATATTAATTAACATATATTTACCATATTTTAACTCCAACAAGAAACCTTAATACTTATAACTATTAATCTTACGTTAATTAAAAACACCTGGTACCTGTGTTAATAATTTTAAACCATGTGTATCGATTATTTCCAGGGTTTTTTTTTGTTTACCTGAACTTTTGAGATAAATTATTATGTAAACTACGAAAACAAAATAAACAAGTCATGGATACAAACAGCGAAAATACAGAAAAGTCATGACGTAGTGACTTTTTTGTTTACGTTGTAAGTAGATAATTATAATTGGATAGATAAATATATATATATAAGTAGATATATGAGTTAATAGAAAGATATATACAAGCAGATAGACAAAAACATATAAATAGATAAATACAAAGTGATGGAAAAGTTATTTACTATTTTGTCTTTGTTTTTATATACATATACTCAATTTATATACATTACCTATATGGAACTCAATGCTACAAAATGCCGATAGTCTTCTGTTTGTATTAGTATTTTCGTGGGTATTTTTGCTTCTATTATTATTGTATCTGAGGTATAATTTTTGTTTGGGATTTTTTTTAATATAAGAACATTTTTAAGGCATTGTCGCTTTTATTCACTCTGTATGTATGGGCATTTTTTGTATGTATGGATGTTTTTATTTCTGTTTGGTTAATAATTCAGTATGTATGGAGTTTTTATTTACAGTGGTAATTTTTTCATATTTGTTCCTATGTTGATTTGATAATTTTTTTTGTTTTTAGATTATTCACAATATAGAGTCTCTCACCTAGTGTATCGTGTCGTGTGAGGCATTAGACTACAAAGGACCTGTATCACACACTACCATTGAATTAAACTTTTACCAGATTCATTTATACAATAATATAAACATCTACAGGATTCTCATGTAGTGGGGAAATGACATTATAGACACTTACAAGAATCACTAGTGAGTATTAAGTGATTCTCTTTCTAGATACTCAAGTGGGGAAAATGGCAGAACTGTCGACACTAGAATAGCCTATGGGATTTTGAATCGATAGACATACCCGTGTCCTCAGGTAGTAAACTATCGTACCTGAAGAAAGTGTACTAACTCCTGTACACTAGAACTATCAAAATATCATCTTATCACCTTCACGTAGACATCTGGAGTTATTTATTGTCTCTTAAGGTATTCTGAAAATTATTGCCGTAGGAAGTCATAAATTGGATAACTAACTCGTACCACAAGCAATCAAGCCGCCGGGAGATGGTTTGATATCTTATACTTTCTTTCTGTACTAGCCTGCAACTACCATCACTACCACTATCATCATCACTACAACTACCACCATCGATACCATTTTCACTAGCACCAAAAATACTACAATCACCACCGACACCATACCTACCACCAGCATAAATATCACTATCACCACCGACACCATACCTACCACTATCATCATCATCATTACCATGTCTTATTGCCACCACTACCACTATCGACACCATACCCCCACCACAAGTATTGTTTACTATGACTGGTTATCCCAAAATGTAAACAAGACGAAGATAACAAAAAACATGTTATCTTGGCCGTGTTATCAATCTGTGTTATCTTGGTAGCATTTAAAGGATAACCATTTACTCCCAAGTTTCAATTCCCTGTTTTAAATATTTTACGAACTTGAAAAAAAAAATTCTAGTTATCGTGGCAATTGATGGGGATAACCGTAGACTTGTGTTAACTTAGCGGTACTGCCAATTCGGGTTTAATTCGTCATATATAAATTTCTATAGTTTTCGGTATATCTATATAATTAATTTAGGTTTTTAACCATCTATATAATTACCCCATTCATTATATAAGAGGGATATATTTTTGTATTATTGTAGGTATATTTCCAGCTCTCATAATATAGGCGGGATATATTATAATTGACGTTATATTAGCTGTATTTATGAGCTATATTAGGAGGAAACTCGAAAGGCAGTTTGATGAGACAAAAAAATAACTGATTTTGTTTTCATTAGCCACTAGGTATTTAAATGGAATTTTTATTTCCCACTTAAGGAGATGGAAAAGATTAATTCGTTTTCCATTATCGCCTGTAATTAATATCAATCCGTAACACCACTTTAAAAAAATTACTCTGATGTTCATATAAAAAATAGCCTAAACTTTGAATTAAGGTATAGCAAAAATCATCTTAGGTTATACGTAAATATACTTAAATCGGGACATATCTATAATAATCTGTCTTTAAATATTCCCTAAATATACCTAAGCCAACCTCATCCTTAAAGTTACAACTCAAAATATGTCTCAAGTTTGACCTAGTAACACCTCAAGGACAGCTGAAGACAACACAAGGGAAGACGATAAAAACTTCTCGTGGTTGAAATAATTACTTGAAGTGAGGGAGTCCGGCCAAGAGAGACATAACACACACCCATTTAAAGAGGTCAGTTTCTTCAGGGTTTCATTCATTCATTTACTTAGTTTTCGATATTAATATTTGGTCATAATGGAGAGATTATTCTGGTTTTCTTTATTTTTCTTAGTATTCTTTCTTTCTTGTTTCTTTTTCTTTCTTTCTTCTGTTTCTGCTTTTTATTTTTTTCACCTGCAACTTATTTGTTTTTCTTATTTTTCTTCCTTCCTTCTTCTTCTTCTCATTAATATTACCATCATCATTATTATTGTTATTGCAAAGATCATTATTTTAATTTCCCTTGCTATTTACATCAATACAAAATACAGTAAATAAATTTTAATCTTTTCTTTCCATCGCTATGACGTAAACAAATTTTTTTTCTTCCTGAAGTATAAAATAAAATACCAATCAAACACACTAATGAATATGAAGTCGATTTCTTGATTTATAATGTCCTCAGTAAGGGTTGAGGCGTTTAGTAAATCCTCTTGATGTTTGTAATTGATTAAACATTTCTTCCTTACCTGTAATGTGGGCCAGGTAGAGGGTGTTACCTGTCCTCGTGTTCCAGGTAAGCCCAATAAACAGATTGTGTAATCCTTTTATGGTGAACGGGAGATGTGTCTTATTAGGACATGTAAGTTAATATTTTAGGACATGTAAGTTAATATTTTAGGACATGCAAGTTAATATTTTACAAAATTTTCAAGACATTTATTTTTTTTTCTTTGGGTAATTAAAATTCTTGTTCTTGTGACATTAAATAACTCGCCTTTGTTTATGGCATTTAAATGAACTTATTTTTAAAGCGTGTTTCAGGATATTTAAAGCCCGTCACTTACGTCACTAAATATTACGTCTTCTTAGATTAGGTTAGTGAGGCAGAAAAATTTTAATACTGAAGAATGTAGAATAATTTAATACTCCCGTTAATAATAATAAGAATAATGTAAATTTATGATAGAATGTTCGTGTTAGTCTCATTATAATAATTAATAGAATCTAAAAAAATAAAAATAAAAATATAGTTATTTTTATTTCTGTAGTAAAGTATTTTAATTTTGTAATTGATAGTAAAGTAAAATATGGGGAAAATTAACGTGTTTAGTATTACTGTGTCATCTAGAACCGTGTATTTTCCGCCTAGGTCGAGATATCAAATTCAAATCCAAAACTTACAATGGCACGGCTATCCTGCTATCCTTGCTATCTAGTGCTGAAGACCTATTGCAGTATTGAGATATCAATCTTTAATATTTTCACTGTTAGATATCCTCTTTGCTATTTCACGTTACTTAACAATAAGACAATTTCTTCTTCAATCTAATATAACGCGAAGATATCCAGAACGTATTAAATATGTCTCTCAGTAGTTCTCCAAGTACCTCGTTAAGTGGGTAATTATTCCAGACACAATTAGTCGTAAGTCCGCGTACCTTCGTCCAAAATAGGCCTTTGTAAATCACTGAGAATTTTACGGTTTCATAGATTTTGATATTTTACAAAGGGGAAAATTACTCTATATTCAGTGATTCTTTACCAAACGACAATAATAAATACATAGAAGAAACGATGAAATACATTGCTAATAATAACGTAATGTTCTTTTGTATGTATGTATGTATGTATGTATGTATGTATGTATGTATGTATGTATGTATGTATATCTGGAGTGTCTAATCCTACTGAACGGCTTAAGTATACATTTAATAACACTCATACATAATAATACACCATCCAGCTGTTATAATAGGTGTTGTATATTATGTATTTCTATATACACATACACTAATATACGGTGTAATTTATACGTTATTTCCGTGGTGTAATAACTAGTAAACTTACACGACACAAGACTAGAAAATTACTTACATTTATCGTAAATTAGAAAAAATAAACTTAACTAGTAAATACAGGTACAAAATCAGGTCTAGTATACAGGTACAGTGATCTCTCGGCCGTGAGTTGAATACCTTTATAAGACAAGTAAATATTAGTTACAGTATCTTGTAATGTAAAGTGATACATTTCAGTAGTAAAAATACAGAGTCATGTTTAGCATTTAGGGCTTTTTTTTGATGGTGTTAATGATTAATATAATTTACAGGTGGTAATATAAATAAAACTAACTCTTTCACCATTTCTGTTTGAACCACTTAAATTTTTTTTGTCCCGTAAGTGGTAAATTAAGAATCTCACTTGAATAATGAATTGTACCACTTAAAACATAACTGTATTAAGTGGATTTCCTAATTAATTCCAAATATTCTTAACTGAACTATGTAATTTAACTGTACAATAATAATAAAAATAAACTGGTCTAATTATAAATACCCATAAAATAATTAACTCAAGTATTATAAGTGGATTAAAGACAGTCCAAACAAATTCCTTCTATTAATTACACTAACCTTTGATGACTTAAAAAAAAAATTATATATTTTCTTGCTATAATGAACAGGTCTTTCAAGGGTTGTCTAAGAAAGGCAGTCCGATACACGCTAATTAAGAGCTGGTTACCATAAATTAATTAAATGTCAATATCAATTAACTCTTCTTCAACATCTTAAGTTCTGGTATCGATGAGAATTAATATATATTCGTTTAGTAATATATAGTAAATTATATATATTTTTTATATACGACTATTTTACGAGTCTTTAGCGATACATAATTAATCGCTGTATGATATATGAAAAATTTCCATGACTGTACCGCCGTTGTGAGCCGTTTTAGGGTGATTATAACAGTAGCTTTATAGATAGTTTACAGGACGATAATGACAGTAGCCTTAGAGATAGTTTACAGGACGATGATAACAGTAGCCTAAGAGATAGTTTACAGGACGATGATAACAGTAGCCTTGGAGATAGTTTACAGGACGATGATAACAGTAGCCTTAGAGATAGTTTACAGGACGATGATAACAGTAGCCTTAGAGATAGTTTATATATCGACAGATAACAGGGAAGCCTGTAGATAGTTTACAGGACGATGATAACAGTAGCCTTAGAGACAGTTTACAGGACGATGATAACAGTAGCCTTAGAGACAGTTTACAGGACAGACAGAGATAACAGTGACTAGGAGATAGTTTATATGACGATGATAATAGTAGCCTTATAGATAGTTTACAGGACGAGGATAACAGTAGCCTAGAGACAGTTTGGTGACGATGAGCAACAGTAGACTTAGAGATAGTTTATGGTAACGATGATAACAGTAGCCTTAGAGATAGTTTACAGGACGATGATAATAGTAGCCTTTTAGAGATATTTTACAGGACGATGATAACAGTAGCCTTATAGATAGTTTACAGGACGATGATAACAGTAGCCTTAGAGACAGTTTGACGATGATAACAGTAGCTCTTAAAGATATTTGATGATAACAGTAGCCTTAGAGATATTTTACAGGACGATGATAACAGTAGCCTTATAGATTTACAGGACGATGATAACAGTAGCCTTAGAGATAGTTTACAGGACGATGATAACAGTAGCCTTAGAGATAGTTTACAGGACGATGATAACAGTAGCCTTAGAGATAGTTTACAGGACGATGATAACAGTAGCCTTATAGATAGTTTACAGGACGATGATAACAGTAGCCTTAGAGATAGTTTACAGGACGATGATAACAGTAGCCTTAGAGATAGTTTACAGGACGATGATAACAGTAGCCTTAGAGATAGTTTACAGGACGATGATAACAGTAGCCTTAGAGATAGTTTACAGGACGATGATAACAGTAGCCTTAGAGATAGTTTACAGGACGATGATAACAGTAGCCTTAGAGATAGTTTACAGGACGATGATAACAGTAGCCTTAGAGATAGTTTACAGGACGATGATAACAGTAGCCTTAGAAATAGTTTACAATAAAACGAGGAGGTTAATAATAAGACTGAGAGATGTAGGAGGAGGAGGAGGTGAGAGAGAAGGAGAATAACGAAAGAGGAAACACAGGACCGAAAAATAACGAAGAAAAATGATGAGAGGAAGACAAAGTAGAGAGAGAGAGAGAGAGAGAGAGAGAGAGAGAGAAGAATAACAACAAATAACGAAAGAAAAAATACGATAACGACAAAAATACAAAGAAAACCCAAGCGGCAGAGACTAAACACAAACACGGGAATAAACAAACCACAATAAGATAAACAAGGCATATAAACAAAAGATTAATAACTGATAACGAAAAAACTAGCAGGTGATAACGAGATAAGTGTCAATACAGAAGATAACTATAGATAACACAATATTTTCATTAACATTATGAATTATAGGATTTATTAATAAGGGATATAATTACACTATAACTTCCTATATATCAATTTATTAGTATTGTATACATGTTAACCTGAACTATATCACGTTAGAGTTTGTTTATGATAGTATGTGTTGAGTAGATCACCTGTAATTTGCGTCATTTAACAGGTGACACTGCAGCGAGTATACAGGTGAGACAGGCAGGGTAGTTCCAAGGAGTGAAATCAGTGACAGGTGTAGGGGGAGTGACAGGTGTAGGAGGAGTGACAGGTATAGGGGGAGTGACAGGTGTAGGGGGAGTGACAGGTATAGGGGGAGTGACAGGTATAGGGGGAGTGACAGGTGTAAGTGGAGTGACAGGTGTAAGTGGAGTGACAGGTATAGGGGGAGTGACAGGTATAGGGGGTGTGACAGGTGTAGGGGGTGTGACAGGTGTAGGGGGTGTATTTCTAAGCAGTGTAGTTGAAACAGGTATAACACACATTGGTGGAGTAAACATCAACACCTCCGCTAAACACCCTCCACATATACTCAACACACCCAGGGCCACGTAACACAGTGTTGGTAGGCTTAGGCGGCCATGTCGTGACACCGGCCGTCAGAATCTCCCAGCAAAAGGTAAACAAGATGGCGGCCCCCCCCCATCCTACATGTCAACAACTCATCCTGAAATATCCCACCTGGACCCTCTACTAGTGGGGGTCGAACCCTGAATTCAGATTAGACTGCCAATACGGCCCGGGAGATCAGTGAGGTCAACCTAATGGAACTTTACACACACTACACTAACCACAAACTCATTCTACCTTAAGTTATTTTAAACCAATAGAGCTGGATTCAGTAACTCTCGTAAGACAAATTTCCAACTGGAAGCTTGAGGCAGTATTACAGTGCCTCACCTCAGCGATTCGTAAGACAACAGGTGGCACTCTCACAGTAAGATGGCACTGTCGTTCTTACCATAAACAGACGATCGAGAGGAATTTTTTTCTGAGTACAAATTTTTGAGAACATTGGCAGTAAGTGGATGGCTGGCCGTTCAGGTGTAGCGGGCGGAGGGTGATGAGTGGCTACCGTGGGGACAGGTGAAGGTGAGTTACGATGCACCGTGTCTTAAGTAATGACTCGACCGGTTGAATTATATATCCACCAACTGATGAACAAAAAAAAATTCAACCATAAAACACCAAAATCCTCAAACAATCGTCCATCAATTTTTTTTCCCTCGTAACTTAGGAGGAAAAATAAATAAATAAAACACACATCCAAGTCATTAAAAAAAAGTCTCGGTGTAGTTTCGACGCCATTTTGACCGCCATCCTTCTGTAGTATGCTGTAGAGGACCAAATAGACGCATCCTAAATTCTTCACTTAAGAGGGGAGAATATTTCCACGGGAGGACCTTTCAGAATCAGAGTCTAGGGAATTAAAACGTGAAGGAACTGAAGCTGGTAGAATTTTCCCCAATGTATTACGCTGAAAAGGATTGTGGTGGGGGAAAAGAGAGGGGAGGGGAGAGGGGGAAGGGAGCGATTGTATCCTGTAAGGGAGAAAGGGAGGGGAGGATTGTGTCATGGGAACGGGAGGGGGATTATCATGGGAGGGAAAGAGGGAGAGATGTGTTCTGGAAGGGGGAGGGTTGTGTCACAGAAGGAGGGGAGGGGAGTGTCAAAAGGAGAGTGGGCATTAGAGGGCAAGATGTCTGAGAGGAAAGTAGTAGGTGAGGAGGCGTGGTGTTGTAGTAGGCAGGAGGAGGCGTGGTGTTGTAGTAGGCAGGAGGAGGCGTGGCGTGTTAGTAGGCAGAAGGAGGCGTGGCGTGGTAGTAGGCAGGAGGAGGCGGTAGTAGGCAGGAGGAGGCGTGGAGTGGTAGTAGGAAGGAGGAGGCGTGGCGTGGTAGAAGACAGGAGGAGGCGTGGCGTGGTAGTAGGCAGGAGGAGGCGTGGTGTTGTAGTAGGCAGGAGGAGGCGTGGCGTGTTAGTAGGCAGGTGGAGGCGTGGCGTGGTAGTAGGCAGGAAGAGGCGTGGCGGTAGTAGGCAGGAGGAGGCGTGGTAGTAGGCAGGAGGAGTGGTGTTGTAGCAGGCAGGAGGAGGTGCTGTAGTAGGGGCAGGAGGAGGCGTGGCGTGAAATAGTAGGGGCAGAATAGGAGGTGTGGTGTTGTAGTAGGCAGGGAGGAGGCGTGGCGGTAGTAGCAGGAGGAGGCGTGGTGTTGTAGTAGGCAGGAGGAGGCGTGGCGTGGTAGTAGACAGGAGGAGGCGTGGCGTGGTAGTAGGCAGAAGGGGGCGTGGTGTTGTAGTAGTAGACAGAGGAGGAGGCGTGGCGTGGTAGTAGGCAGAAGGGGGCGTGGTGTCGGGAGCGGGCAGGAGGGGGCGTGGTGGGCAGGGGGAGGGTGGCGTGGGACAGCGATGGCGGCGCGCCTTGCCTCGCCCTCATGATCAATATGACCCCGGCTCCCCTCCCCTCATTACCGCCACCCCCGGGCTCTCCCTGACTGCCCCTACCCTGGCCAGCCTCCCTACCTGATCCTACACTGGCCAGCCTCCCTACCTGATCCTACCCTGGCCAGCCTCCCTACCTGGTCCTACCCTGGCCAGCCTCCCTATCTGTCCCTACCCAGGCCAGCCTCTGTGCCTGACCCTACCCTGGAAAGTCTCTGTGCCTGACCCTGGCCAGCCTCTGTACCTAACCCCACCTGACCCTGGCCAAACTCTGTACCTGACATGACCCAACCTAACCTAAACACAATTTAAACTAAACTGAACAAGACTAAACCACGCTTCTATCTATCTAAATTTTGTCAAGCTCAAATAATCCTTGTCACCACTGTCATACACCCACCAACCCACAGTCATACACCCACCAACCCACAGTCATACACCCACCAACCCACAGTCATACACCCACCAACCCACAGTCATACACCCATCAACCCACAGTCATACACCCACCAACCCACCAACCCACAGTCATACACCCATCAACCCACAGTCATACACCCACCAACCCACAGTCATACACCCATCAACCCACAGTCATACACCCACCAACCCACAGTCATACACCCATCAACCCACAGTCATACACCCATCAACCCACAGTCATACACCCACCAACCCACAGTCATACACCCATCAACCCACAGTCATACACCCAGCCTCTGTATCTGACTTTACCTGACCTGACTTAACCAGATCCAATCAAGAAACCCATTATTTTTCACCTCTATTACACCTTGAAGCAGGTATCGAGGCCACCTGACCTGACCTCAATTACTCTGCAATATTCCCAAGGCATCTGACCACCTCTGCTAGCGTATTCGGTACACCTAACATGACATGACCTGACCTGAACCTGACCTGGCCTGACCTCTAAGAACGAGAAAATATACCCAAGATCTATTTAAATCTATCCCAGAAATTTAAACCTTCAATATATTTGTTTTTAGTTCATTTGTTATGTCTTTGTTTTGCTCTTGTGTTTACGGTTCTTGTTTATGAATTAAAGAAACAATAAGAGAATCCAGCCCGTCAAACTTCTACTGATAATCACAACTCGAATTATGCAACTGAAGAACAACAACAACAATAAGAAGAACAAGAAAAAAAAACAGCAGGATATAATTCCTATAGAACCTCATGACTAGTTTATTAATGCCTTAAGAAACACCAACAACAATCCTCAGCCAACACGGACCTACAAAACATCAACAAGGTGACGACAACAACAGCTCAAACGCTCCAGCTTAACACCTACAAATTTCCGGGAGTTTAGTGTCGCTACATGAAACATAAACACGGCGGCGAGTCCTACAGCTACACACTGTAACTGTCGGCGGAGCAAAGGACGAGACAGCGACGCTTACTCATTGGTGGAGCTTTAATAACAACAGCATGTGGTAACTAGGAGATGTGTGTGTGTTGTGAGGTAGTGAAGGACCACAACATCTCACGTTTTGTGTTACACGTCAAAGACTGAACAATGTGAAGCAGCGGCCCTCCCCCCACACCACGCTGCCTGTAGTAACACCACCGTTAATAAAGGACAAAACGGTACAATATGGAGGTGGGGGGTGGCGTGTGGACAAGGCACGAGAGAGCGGCCTTGTTAATATGATGGTCACCAGACACGGCCAACACCAGGTGGCGGGTGTAGCTCTTCCTGCTGAATAAAAACCAAGAGCGAGTTTGACGACGCTACACGAACACCGTCCTCAAGGGGGACATCTTGGACTCGAGTGTGAGAGATTCGTCTTCAACTAAACACGATTTCTTTTCAACTTCTCCTAAAAAAATTCCTCTTCGACTCCAAGGCTGAAATTCGAGTCCCACTTGAAACGAATAAAATAAAATATATGTGAAGAGAAAATGTAAATACTGTGTTTGACTGTGTGAGGCTGATGGAAGCAACACTAATTATGCTGTATAATGGGTTGTGTTCAGTAAGGTCAGAGTGATTAGTGGCGCGCGCCATCACAGTGCCACGCCACTTCCCGCCTACTATACACGCCCCTACACCCACCACGCCTCCCTCTTGCCCAACTCAACAGGCCCACTTAGCTACCCCTACACGCCCCTTACCCTCCCCCCACCATATACCACGCCCCTTGCTGCCCACCCCTTACGCGCCCCCACCCCTCCACACCACGCCCACCCACTCATCGTACACTAATAAGGTGATAAGATTACCTCATCATGACACTGGTGTGAATCAGCATCAGGAACTCACCTTCCCCTGCATCAAGGTGCCCACCCTCACCCACCCTACCTGGCAGCCATTCACCTGCGTATTATACCACCTGACACGGAAAATCACACACACACACGGGATGACACGGTAGAACACAGTGCTTGTAAGGTAAATAGAAGCCAGCCTTAATGGGTCTCAACCTTAAACTATTAGGACTGAGGCCCATTAGTATTGAGAGCCGTCAGGATTGGGACTCATTAGGACTGAGGCCTATTAAGACTGGAACCATTAGGCCTGTGGTATCTTTGGACTGGGGCTCATTAGGACTGAGAACCATTGGAAATGTGACCCATTAGAATTGGGGCCCATTAAAACTGGGACCCAATAGGACTGGGGCCCATTAGGACTAGGGCCCATTAGGACAGGGGTTCATTTGATAAGATGCCCACCTAGTAACAGTGCAAAAGAGGGCATGCAAGATTATTCTCTCCCCTTCCTACTCCACATATCAAGAAGTGCTCAACACACTGACCCTTTCGACTCTCACTGACCATCACCACGACCTCATCTGCAAATTTGGTAAGAAGCTTCTACACCATCCTCGACACCGGCTCCTACTACCACCTGAGATCCCTAGCCCGAGAATTGCTGTTTGACACCACAACCGCATCCAGCCCATACGTGCACGAACTGATCGCTATAAGAACAGCCCAGTCCCAACCATTGTAAAAATTATCAATAACTTGTAATAAACCAGTGTATTCACTCCCAGTAAATACTACTTCTTGCACTGTCACTATGTTGAAATGCACTGTAGTTTGAGCTTTTCCCCATCTAGTTATTATATATCTTATTTGTATCACTTATGTTACTTGTATATTATTTGTAATTCGAAACCCATTCCCCAAATATGTAACTGTATATTTTCAGCCTTCTGGCTGCCAAGCTCTTTCAATAAACCGTTAATTATTATTATTATTATTATTATTATTATTACACTTAATTCTACCAGTTGAATCACAGGTGATGGCCGTCAGCCACGGTAGCTGATCACCAACTCAAAACCAGGGTTCGACTCCCTAATGAGAAAAATGTCCAATAAACAACATTTCAGGTCGAGTTGTTTACATATAGAATGGGGGACGGCCATCTTGTTTCCCTTTTTCACCGGGGGATTCTGCCGGCCGGTGTCACGACATGGCCGCCGGAGCCCATATAGCCCCTTTGTTACTACTGCTGCCGGATACACCTGTGTTGTAACCATAGGTGTATCCGGCACCTATACACACCTGCCTCGACGTCAGGTGTAACCACCACCTGTACACACCGGTACATCACACACCACAACACCTTCCACACTCCCAACGAACTCAATCCGTTCCAGCAGGTTGTTCGTTAACCGAAAAGTTCGTTAACCGAAACCATTGTTCAATGGGTTTTTGGGTAATTGGTTCCAGCTCACCGAAAATTGCCTAAATTCAACAAAAATGGTAGAAAAGTTCACTTACTTTGAGGTGTGTATGTAGAAGGCTCCTGGATGATGATGATGATGTGCATTTGAAGTGGGAGGTGGAGGAGGAGAAGGGAGAAGAGAAGGCATTGGGGTGGAAGAGAAGTCACCCCATGGCAACATTTTACCCATAAAATTTTAGTTCTCTTGGTGTATTTCAAGATTATTTTCTTTAAATCAACACTGCACTGCGCTATATATTGTCAATATGTAAAATAAATTTCAAAATGACCAATAATTTGCTTGGAAACACAGAAAAAAAGCATTTAGTTGAAGAGAGTCTCAAGCAAGATGCTACCTCCAGTGAAAACAGAGAGAGACTAACGCCTGTTTGCTGTGTTAAGAGGCTGGATGCCGCGCATTAAACTAGTCACTTTACCTTCAATTATGTTCAATAAATGTTAAAATGACTAAAAAATTTAATATTAAACTTTTAAAATTATTGAATAGTATAAACTTCTTGATATTTACTAAAATAGTAAGGAATTTAAGCCCTAGAACCGATTAATGTATTGGCAGACTGATACTAAAGCTGGTTGCCCGGCCACTGCAAGCGAAAACATGTTGAGGTCGGTTCGTAAGAAATTCGTTAACCGAATTTCTGTTCGTTAACCGAACTGGAGATTCTTATGGAAGGCAGTTCGTTAACCGAAATTTCGTTAACCGAGGGATCACTTATATCTATAGTGTAACTAACTACACATTACAATACACTGAAATAATGAAACAAAAATATATTCAGAATCTAAGAGAAGTATAGGAGAATAATCCTTAAATACAAACTCTATAAAACTTAATCTTGGTTGCACCGCATTTTTTTCAGTAAGACAATATATATAATTACATTGGGCAGTCCATTACCACAAATTACACTGATAAACGGTACGTAATGGATACTGAATTACAAGTCTCATAACTAAGTCTGGCTAAAACAGTGGTAGACATTGTTTAGACATAAGCCAGTTGACCGCTGAGGTGAACATTAAACTAGTATGATTAAAATAGCAACCAATGATTTGAAGATTAATTAATGTAAATGTGAAATACCTAAGAGAATAGCAAATAAATAAAATACACCAACGAGATAAATAAATAAGAATGAATGGAAAATTATTGAACAATAAAATGAAAATAAGAAAACGAATAAACAGTAAAATGAAAATAAGTAAGAATAAAAAAAAGAATAACAATTACTACAATAAAACTAAATAAAACAAAATAAACAGAAAAGAATAAAGAAACAATAAATAAATAACACAGCAACACAAACAACATCATTTACTGTGTTTCTTCACATAAACGTGTCCAACATTTGTCTTGACTCCATTTTCGTGAATATAATTAAGTCAAACATCATAACACACATCCCGGTAAAAAAAAAACCACACCAACGACAACAATAAATAAATAAACATTAAAAATAAATTCAATATATTTTCCCTAAGATTTTTTTTATTACGAAGTCACGGAAAAAAGTTTGTATACGAATCTTCCTCAACATAATGAGGGGAAGCAGTTCTTTCACCACAGTTATACTCGTAGGTTATACTGTAGAGATCCCCCGTGTTCAGAAGACAGAGCCACTTATTGACGGTACAGTTACAGCCACTTATTGACGGTACAGTTACAGCCACTTATTGATGGTACAGTTACAGCCACTTATTGACGGTGCAGTTACAGCCACTTATTGAAGGTACAGTTACAGTCCAAACTCCTTGTACACTTGAGGGCGGTTGACAACATGTGAATGCTGCTTGCATTATAAATTGTCAGAATAAAAAACTAAAAAAAAAAGTCAGATACTAAGAAAAACTGAGTAAATTAATGTTAAAATATCAATCTACCTTACCTACATCACCTCCTTAAGTAGATGGTATATTATCCAGCATGTCCAGGGAATATTGTCTAAAATAATATAGTATAATTGGTTATTTTACTTCAATTATGACCTTGTGTGATAATAGGACATAGTACCATAATAAACCTTTTCTCAAACTGTTAAATAACTCAACAAAAATAATAATAATCCATTCTAAACAACGGATTATCAGACGTAGATGTCATAATTCAGCTCATGATAATTATCCATACACTCTCGTGTATAAATTCCACCGTCAAAATTTGTATTGTCGGAAGAAGTTTTACTGTCTGAATGTCTGTCTAATTCTACAAAAACTCTCCGTTAGTATCCGTCTATTTCCTCTGTTACCTCATCACTTAAGAGTATTACAAAATATTACCACTTACTGCAACACCTGATGTGCATACTCATATTTATAATCCTGTGTATTTTGTAACTGAAAGAAATTACAGGTACAGGAATATTTAGTTACTCTTGCGGTATAAAAATCATACATCTATCTATCTATCTACTGTATCTATCTATCTATCTATCTATCTATCTATCTACTGTATTTATCTATTTATATCTATTTTATTAACTCACCTGTACCATTAATCATCAGTTTATTTATCTTAATCTTCTTCCCATTTTGATTTATTCCTCTTAACTATGTATGTATCTATACCCACAAACAAGCCTACTATCCACTCCCTACACCCACAAACATACCTACTATCCACTCCCTACACCCACAAACAAACCTACTATCCACGCCCTACACCCACAAACATACCTACTATCCATGCCCCACACCCACAAACAAACCTACTATCCATGCCCTACACCCACAAACAAACCTACTATCCACGCCCCACACCCACAAACAAACCTACTATCCACGCCCCACACCCACAAACAAACCTACTATCCACGCCCTACACCCACAAACAAACCTACTATCCATGCCCTATACCCACAAACAAACCTACTATCCACGCCCTACACCCACAAACAAACCTACTATCCACGCCCTACACCCACAAACAAACCTACTATCCACGTTCTACACCCACAAACACACACTACCCGCCACCTACACCCACAAACATACCCACTATCCACACCCCACACCCACAAACAAACCCACTATCCACGCCCCACACACCACAAACAAACCTACTATCCACGCCCTACACCCACAAACAAACCCACTATCCACGCCCCACACCCACAAACAAACCTACCATCCACGCCCCACACCCACAAACAAACCTACTATCCACGCCCTACACCCACAAACAAACCTACTATCCACGCCCCACACCCACAAACAAACCTACTATCCATTCCCTACACCCTCAAACATACCTACTATCCACTCCCTACACCCACAAACAAACCTACTATCCACGCTCTACACCCACAAACAAACCTACTATCCACGCCCTACACCCATAAACAAACCTACTATCCACGCCCTACACCCACAAACAAACCTACTATCCACACCCTACACCCACAAACAAACCTACTATCCACGCCCTACACCCACAAACAAACCTACTATCCACGCCCCACACCCACAAACAAACCTACTATCCACGCCCCACACCCACAAACAAACCTACTATCCACGCCCCACACCCACAAACAAACCTACTATCCACGCCCCACACCCACAAACATACCTACTATCCACGTTCTACACCCACAAACACACACTACTATCCACGCCTAATACCCAAAAACAAAACCTACTATCCACGCCCTTAATAATTCCACAAAACAAAACCCATTTATCCACGCCCCACACTCCACAAACAGTAAACCCCATTATCCACGCCCCACACCCACAAACAAACTTACTATTATCCACGCCATCACAGGAAACAGGTAAAACATTTCTGTGATCGTTCTTCAATAATTCCATACGCCAACCTTACCTGCATTTATCTCGATTTCAGTATAAAATTTTAGTGTTAATTTCAGCATCGGAATCAATCAATCAATCAATCAATCAATCAATCAATCTCTCTCTCTCTCTCTCTCTCTCTCTCTCTCAAGATGGAAATTTCATGACGTAAAATCCGATGAAAACTCGACCCTGTTTATACGTGTTGCTTCGAGGTTTTGTTTTCACGTTAACCTCATGTTTCGTTTCGATAAATGACACATATCACAGGAGGTGAACTACAAACTGAACTTTGACCTGACACCGACGACCGACCGACGGAAGATGGGGCTTCGGGTTTAGTCGTATCCCATTTGAGAGTTTTATGAATGTGAAGCCCCGAATTAGTCAACAAACCCTACAGCTCAATTTGGATTCGAACTTGTGCATCTTGTTCTTGAATCAGAACCGTATCTCACACATATATAGGGGTTAGGTTAGGTTGGGTTGGGTTAGGTTGGGTTGGGTTAGGTTAGAATGGGTTAGGTTAGGTGAGCCGTGTCCATCACAACCAGACAATTATCCCCGTCCATCAGATCTTCCCTTTAACAAATCCTCAACATAAAGACAAATTCACCTCCATGTGTTAAAATCTTACTACACTACATTACCGTCACCACTATACCAAACCTGTGTAATATTATCACACTAATACACTATTAAGACATCACCAAATCCATCAATAAACAGTACATCTTCCTTTACACTTGATTAGAAAGAAAAACAAGAAAATATGCCCAGAATCTCAAATTCGTTCACTAACATTACGAAAAATTACAAGAGTTAAGAGTCAAAGCAAGATATGTACTGTACGCAATGTTGATGTTATTTTGTTCACCATCATTGTGTCCTAAAGTTAATCTGTTTTGTGAAGTAAATCCTCGGACTTGGGAACAAATCATCATGTGTACCTTTGAGTATTATGGTCTTGATCCATTTCCTTGATGTCTACCGTTTGGAACAGGTAACACCACCACAATTGTTTTAACCAAGACGAAAACGGACGAAAAAAAAAGCTTCTACAAATATCAAG
>NW_024711816.1:0-18343 GCF_018991925.1 Homarus americanus | reverse complement strand
ACATCTGAAGACGGGATGACACACTGCGGTAGGTCACAATGACACTGATGTACTGGGGGACTTTGGTCCTGGGACGCGGGGGGGAGCACACATTCCTAATATGGCTCGAGCGTTGTCCAGGGTCGTCATGCTTCTGATTGGAAGACTGTGGGCGGCCCTCTCTGGTGGAAGGGAGCTGAAGCTTCCGCCGACGCTGTCCCTTGGGTTTGTTGGAAGGGCAACACTTGTCATAGTGGCCCAGACGACCACACACATTGCACTGGACGCGTTTGGCTGGGCACCTTACTGTGAGTGACCAGTGGCCCTTACGGTCACAACTGTTGCATGTAGACTCAGCAGCTGGACACGCCTGTGTTCCGTGCTGCTTGCCACAGTTGTTACAAAATGAACCGGGCGTGGACGTGGTGGGCGAAGGCGTAGGAGCAGACTTCTTGTCCTTCTTGTACCGGGACACAGCGCGTATAGCTGTAGGGGGAGCTCGGATGGCAGAGGTGGCACACCTGGCAGCCTCATAGGAGCGACATATCGTCAACACATCCTTGAGAGAAGAGGAAGAGTCGAGGGAGGTGAGGCGTTGGACAAGTTCCTCGTCCTCAACACCCATCAGGATCACCTGCTTCAACTGGGTCTCCTCGCACTGCTGGTGGTGGCCTAGACATATATCTACCTCTTCCGAGGCTCTCTTAAGACGTACATAAAAGGCGTCAAAAGTCTCACCCTCCATCTGTCTGCAGCTAAACAATTCCCTCCTGTGCAGAGCTTCATTCTGCTGTCCTTTGATGTGCCGTTGTAGAATGTCCAGTACCTCCTCTACAGACAGCGAAGAGGTCGGAGGTACCTGCAGCGTATGTTCTAAGACACGCTGAATTTCCAAGGACAGGCACATACGCAGCTGGATGAGTTGTTTAGGCTGTGACAAACTCTGGAGATCCACCATTGTAGAATAATCAGTCCACCGTCGCCGCCATTCACGAAAAGTCTGGAAATTCACATCAGGCTTCAAGATGGGCGGTGTTTGAGCTGCTGCTTTAGGTGGGGCTGGGGGGCGTGAAGAGAGCATTGATGAGGTATCTGAACCAGTCAGTACCGAGGCAGTGTTAGAGCCAGGGGCTTGGTTAACAGTGAGGCGAGATATCAAAGCTTCAAACCGTGCACTGTCTTCCAATCTCCGTTGGTGGTCTCGTTCTGCCTCTGCTTGCCTTCTGTGTTCATCCGCCACACGTCTGTTAGCTTCATCCTCGCGCCTTTCATCTCTCATAAACTTCATTAAAGCAATTATCTCTGGAGACAACGCTGAATATCGAGGTGAAGGGCTGCGCGATGTTGTGGGAGCTGGAGCGTCGTGGTCAGCCTGGTCATCCATCTCTGCGGGGCTATCATCCGACTGGCTCATCCGGACGCTGGGTCCACGGCTACGTAAGGCATGAGACATAACTACTTCATCTGTGTACCGTGTCTTAAATCAGTGTTGACCGGTCAGCCCGTCGTATCAACAAGATCTCAGACAAAAAATTAATTAAATACACAGATAAGTAGGTTATATATATAAAATATATATAAGGGAGCCGCCGCGGTCAGTGAGTGTGTACGTGTGTGTGTGTCCCGGGCAGTGAGAGCGGTCTCCTCGAGCTGTGAAGGGTTGTGGAGACGACGCTGTGAGGGGGGGGTGGAGACGACTACTAGCGGCAGTTACCCTCCAGGCTTCGTGAGGGGAGGTGTACTGAAGTCTACTCCTTACAAATGCCCAGAACATGCCGTGTACCTTGGGAATCCTTTAGAACAAGGTCACACATGAATGGCACGAAACACACAATGCACTAAACACTTCACAGAAAATCACTGTCACTGACACTGCTCAAAGTTGCTAAATTCTTCGAGGAGGGGTGGCGGGCGGCGGTTGACACAGGGCAAGGGGTCCATAAGCCGGCTTTCCACAAACTTTGCACTGTCACTCGTAATTATGCAGTAAAAGTACGCACTGCGCCATGTTCAATGTTCTGGGTAATAAGTTCAATATACAGGAGCGAACACAAACACCTGTATAGATTTTGTAGGTTCGATTTACTGGATAAGAGATATGTACACAAGGGGAGTAGTGCCCTCCGACCTGTCTGCTTGTCAACTGCTCTATAGACGACGTATGGCAAGTGAGACATTAACAGCTTCCATACGTCGCCAGGCACATTAATTAAGCATGTGGGAAATGGTAATAATATTGCCACGCGCTGCTACCTAGGCTGAATAAATAATATATATAAATGGAGCACATACATCATATACATACATAATATATAATACAGCATACATAATACAGAATATACATACACTAATTACATTAGACAAAATTTATATGAGTAATTCACTGAACATTGGTACGAGGAAATGTTTCCCCAGTCGTGAATAAATACCAAATTTTAACTTTTCGATAAAAGTGATATTCCTTTAAACTTGTGCAGTTTTTACGATGTTAACTGTTCAGTGCTAAAAGCCATGGAAGGTTTTTTAAGAGTTTTGTTTCTGGACACATTCAAAGTTGTTTACTATTGAAGGCTTTCCCTTAATATATGTAAGACTTGTACCTACGAGTGGTTTACCTGGTCTGTATCACTCAAACACTTTAATTCACAAAAGATTTATTTAATTCTTTTTTCAGGCCAACTTCAGAAATGTAATTCAGTATCATATAAATATTCATGTGTTTATATTTATTCTAGTGATTTTTAAATATTGTACAATTTGTGTAAAAGATAAAATATACTTACCTTATGTTTTGAAATATGTGTTTGCGAAATTAATACAGACACGGTGCAGTGTTTTGGTACATAATTTATTTTCAAGGAAGAATATACGGTACTTCATAGGAAAAGGTATTAAAAAGTAAATCGCAACTCATGTAATACAAATCATATTTCAATTACTTATACGTCGAATTAAGTTACGTTAAATGAAATATAAATTCTGGTGGTGCAATATTTGTTTGGGTCGTATAGTTAATGACAAGTGATCGTGGGCCCTTCGTGCCCTTGTGAAAGTTCGAACGCTCGTGACAGCGTACAGCGAATAAGGGTGCGCCAAGTCCATAGACTTGCATGGTTAATTAGGGTGCGCCAAGTTCGTAGACTTGCATCGTTTTCCATCGTAAATAAAATTGTTAATTAATGCCTTCCTAAAGAAACCATCGACATGGGACCAGGTTTGTTCCACTCTACGAAATTTTTGCGATTTTTCCACCAAGTTTGATGAAAAACGATTGTGCCATTTCGGCTGCCCAGAACAGACACACACACACAGACAGACAGAGAGACAGACAGACACACGGCTAGGCCTATAGTATATTAGATGATTGATTTGTTAAGTAATGTGTAAAAAGTCAAATAGCCTCACATAATAAAAGAGGAAGAGAAATGTTTTTGTACGGATCAAGTGATTAAACAGACATAAACTATTTTCCTCACGTTTTCTCTAGCACCACGTGAGCACCTTGACACTTGAGAATAAATTGCATTTTGCCAGACTCTTGATGTACCAGCGCGGGATAGATGTGTGTTGCTCTAGACACCAGCGGCCCCTCCACCACCCACTGTGATACACACACTTTAAGTCACCATTCTTATACACTGACTGCCCTTGATATACAGTATATATATATGTGTATATATATATATATATATATATATATATATATATATATATATATATATATATATATATATATATATATATATATATATATATATATATATATATATATATTTTGTAGGAAAGCATGAGTAAGAATTAATTATTATTTAAATTAATATAAAAATTTAGATAAAGTAATCTAAATATCTTAAAGGAAAATTAACATAAAACCTCTCTATCAGAGAACTACCAAATACCTGTACATCACCTTCATAAAGAGAAATTGTGGTAAGAAATAATTCGGAGAAATTTTTTCTCAGAGAAAACCACTTTTATTGCAACGTTGTTGGCCTGTTTATTGATTTTTAGTAGTGAAGAGATGCAGAAAAGAGGGTAGGTGTGGGAGGGTAGTGAGGGGTAGGTGGGAGGGTAGTGAGGGTAGGTGTGGAGGGTAGTGAGGGTAGGTGGGAGGGTGTGAGGTAGGTGTGGAGGGTAGGGAGGGTAGGTGGGAGGGTAGGGAGGTAGGGGTGGGGAGTGGTAGGGTAGGTGTGAGTGGTAGTGGGGAGGGTAGGTGGGAGGTAGTGAGGGTAGGTGTGGAGGGGTAGGTGGGAGGGTAGGGAGGGTAGGTGTGGAGGTAGGTGAGGGTAGTGAGGGGTAGGTATGGGTGGTAGGTGTGGAGTGGTGGGGAGGTAGGTGTGAGGGTAGGTGAGTGGCAGTGAGGTAGGTGTGAGCGGTAGTGAGGGAAGGTGTGAGTGGTGCAGTGGGGAGGTGAGGCAGGTGAGGGAGGTGTGAGGGGTAGGTGGAGGGTAGTGAGGGTAGGTGTGGAGGGTAGGGGAGTGGTAGGGAGGGTAGGTGGGTGGTGTGAGGGTAGTGAGGTAGGTGAGTGGTAGTGAGGGTAGGTGTGAGTGGTAGTGAGGGTAGGTGTGAGTGGTAGTGAGGGTAGGTGTGAGTGGTAGTGAGGGTAGGTGTGAGTGGTAGTGATGGTAGGTGTGAGTGGTAGTGAGGGTAGGTGTGAGTGGTAGTGAGGGTAGGTGTGAGGGTAGGTGTGAGTGGTAGTGAGGGTAGGTGTGAGGGTAGGTGTGAGTGATTTTGCCGTTTGCAGCGGCTACTTTATTGTGCACCCCACACTCATCCTGTGAGCGGTAGCGCAAAAGGATTACAGAGTAGGGTTTACAAAGGGTCATAATAATTAACCCCGGTTGTCAGGATATTATGGCACTGAGAGTTACACAGTATTTCATTTACATTATTTGTTTAGTTCTATACATAAAGGGTAACTTATTCACAAATGCGTGAGAACAGGCGTGTGAGGCAGTATGTCTGGCCTCACACTTTGTTATTCACATTTACGTGGGAGGTATTCAAGCACATTGCGTATTTGGTTCTGTACATGAGAACTGATATAGTTACTGAGTGCAAAAAAGTGGATACAATCTTAATATGTCGACTATCTTGACATTAGAGATGAAGTATTGTGCCATTTCACACACAGTGTGCTTGGACCTGTCCCTAAAAGGTTCTATCTTCACACAGTCGAGGACGTAGTGTTCAAGTGTGTGGCCATATGTATGGCCACACACTTTACATTTCGTTTTGTTTACATCTGCTTGAGGAACATACTGCCAGAGGTACTTATATCCTAACCTTAATCTAGCGGTTACAACATCTTGTAATCTAGTGATCTTGTTACTTGCTCCATATACATGTTTCACTTGATACATCTCATCATGGTAAACTATGGATCGACTAGTGCCTGTTTGCACTTGTCTACTTGCGTCAAACTCATCAATAAGTTCTTTCCTAATTACAGTTTTAAGGGTTCTTTTTGACAGACCAAAATTGTATTCAACGGTGTCTTTGTTACACGCGAGTTTGGCGAGGGCATCAACTCTGTCATGTTTTATGAGGCCTATGTGAGAGGGGATCCACAACAGTTTGACCCTGACACCCCGGTCAACAAGGCACGCATATTTGTGTCTGGCTTCAGAGACAAGAGAGTGACAACCTGAGTCGAGGGTACCAAGGGCAAGTAGTGAGGATAGAGAGTCAGTGATGATGAGACTGTCAGTAACAGTGGTTTCAATAAATTTAATAGCTGTGAGTATGGCAACTAATTCAGCTTGTAGAGTGGATGCCCAGTTGTTAATTCTAACTCCTTTCTCAATTATATTACCGTCAGGTTGAGTCACAACAATAGCACTTCCAGCCCTCCCACAGGCGGTGTTTAGAGATCCATCAGTGTAGATGGTCTGTGTGATATTATCATCAGTCTGTAGAGTGTGTATGTGTTCAAGAGCTCTCAATTTGGCAGTGTGTTGGAGATAAATGCTTTGTATAATTAATTTTTTAGGCGGATACGTCGGTATTGTGATATCGAAGGGAACTGTCCGCCAGGGTGGCAGGAAGCGCTGTTGTGTCTCAACTTTGTACAGGTGGTCTAGTCCAAACATCTTCATATGTGTAGCTGTAGTTTGGATCCATTTAGACTCAGTAGTCCCATGGTTCATACATTCTAGCAATTTTAAGGAAACAATGTTATCAGGATCACCACGCAGAAGCCTCAGGGCTATCATGAGGTTGACTTCAATTATTCTATCTTTAACACTGGGTATACCTAGTTCTTTCCTCATATTAAGTACTTTAGTGCTCATGGGACATCCTAGGATAATTTTGAGGGCTTTATTTTGCATTTTCTCGAGCTTGTCAACGCCTTTCCCGTCACGAATGACCAGGGCTGGTGCGTGGTAATCTATCAGAGATCTTATATAGCCTAGGTACATTGTTTTAACAATTCTAATATTAGCACCATAGTGCGGGCTGTACCCCGCTACACTTCTAAGAGGTCTCAGTCTGTCAGTACATTGGCGGGTTAGCTGTTGTATGGCAGGTAGGGTACAAGGGACGGAAACACCAAGATATTTAAAAGAAGAAACATAGTCAATAGTGTTGTTACCTATCTTGAACTTGGCGGGGCCGCGTTTGCGGTTCCCAGCTTGTTTGTTGAACACCTTAGTTTTGTCAGTGGAGATAATAAGACCGAGGTGTTCACAGGCTGCGTATACATGGTTCAGGGTGGTTTGCATTTCACGATGAGTTTTAGTATGTATAAGAATATCATCAGCATAGCTGATTGAGATATTGCTGGGGTTGTCTGGTATTAAATTTAATAATGCATTCATAAGAACATTGAACAAAGTGGGGCTAAGTACTCCACCTTGAGGGGTACCAAGTTGCATATCTTTAACTTCACTTTTGTAACCCTGAAACAGTGCAGCAGCCCTTCTGTTGGTTAGGTAACCACTTATCCAGTGTAACAGCCTACCTCCTATATCCATTTTGGCTAGTTCGTACAATATCAGTTGCCTATTGGCAATATCAAATGCAGCTTTTAGGTCAAGAAATGTGGTGTATCTGTGCCTTTCATCACCATGCACAGTTAGGAATGTGGTGATGCAATTATGTACACCTTTACCATGGGTGAAGCCATTTATGTTAGGAGACATGTGTTCTCTGATTCTATATAAGAGTCTGCCAAGAACCATCCTCTCAAAGGTTTTACACAGGCAGCTGGTTAGTGATATGGGACGAAAGGCATCAGGCTGTCCTGGTTTCGGTATTGGTACAACAATACTGCTGGTCCATGATGTGGGTAGTTGGCCCTCGGCATGACTCATATTGTACAATACCAACAATGGATTGCCTGGCACGCGCCTTAGTAGTCTAATGATGTTGTAGGTGACTCCGTCCTCTCCAGGGGAAGTAGACCTACCCCTGGCGAGGGCGGCGTCAAGCTCCCACTCAGTATATGGAACATCACACTCATCGTGCTGTTTGCCCAGCATAAAGCTAATAAGATTACTTCTCTCTACAGACTTCGCATCAAGGAGTCCCCGAGTCCCAGCTGGTAACATGTCATAGCTCGACACATGAGCCCACTTTGTTATTAGCTCATTCGACTTTTGCAGAGGGTTTGGATGGGAGACGTGTCTTCTGTTTTTACCTCTGATTATGTTTATGTCTTTCCAGGCTTTGCTGAGGGATGTGTGTTGGTTCAGGCTGTTGACATATGTCTCCCATGCATTTTGTCTGAGTTCGTTTACACGTTCCCTGACAGCAGCAAGGGAAGCTTGATACAATTGTAACATTTGAGGTGTTCTAAATTGTCTGTAACCCTTACCCACCCTCCTGACCCTAGCCCTGAGTTTTTTCAGCTCAGGGTCATTATAGCACTGCTGTTGCCTGTTCCCATTATGCTGACCACGTTTTCTCCTTTTTTTGGTGGAGGCATTGTTGGTGAAGTATACATAAGTCCTATCTATCAGATCGTCATGGAAACTTTGGTAATTGTCAGGCTTGTAGTCCTTGTACCAGTCATGGATGAAGTCTATGAACTGGCTTTCATGTTCTTGCTTGACTGTGATTCTACGTCTGTTGAGTTTACCACCAGTGGGGGTGTCATTGGCTACATGTATACTAGCTTGGATTGGGCTGTGGTCAGACATAAGATCAGTGACAACATCAGAGCTATGAGTTGTGTATGATAGATTAAAGCCAATACATTTGTCTAGACCCCCGCCATAGATGTGTGTTGGTTCATTATTACCTATAATTTGAACATCTTCATATGCGCTGAGAAGTGAGATAAGTCTCCTACCATTGGTGTTAGTGGTGGAGTCACCTAATTTCTTGTGTCTAGTATTCAGGTCACCCATTAGGACAGTGGGCTCAGTGTGTAAAAAGTCTGGGAGATCTGTGTATTGAAGCTGATCTGAGGGAGCATAGGCGTTTAGCACGTTGAGTGTGGAGTTGCCCAGGTGGATAGTGATCCCATGGTACTGAAGGTTGGTAGTCTTTTTGGATACAAGAGGTACATGCGGGAGTGACTTCTTAACATACATCAAACATGTGTGAGTAGAACTAGGATCATAATACACATAATTGGGCAGACTGGGTGGGGGCTTACCATTAGGTGTGAGACACTCCTGCAGACACACAATATCGATGTCCTCAGTCACAACTTTGTGGTGTAGGTCAGGGTATCGTTTTCTAAGGGATGAGATGTTCCAACTCATCACCTTCACCGCTCTGTATCTTTGCCTGGTATTAACACTGGCCATTATGAAATGTGTTTGGAACTTTGTCTGGTATTAACACTGGCCATTATGAAATGTATTTGGAAAGAAGCAAAAGGCACTGTATGATACTGTTCTTTTCTGCGCTGCCTGTCCCTTCGGCAGGCAGTAGGCCAGTTAACCTTTTGGAAACATTTCTGGAGCACGTACGGCTCAACAATTGTTGTATTTCATTGGCAGACAACAACACACTTTGGTTACACTCGACATCACCACCATTTTCTGTTTGTGCTTGTTCATCTTCACTGACCATGTCCACAGAGGCATCAGTAGAACTGTTACCAGTATCACTATTTTCCTCTGCGTGGACACTAGTTCCTGGTGGGTCTTGAGTTTCCACATCTGGTACTGACATCTGAATGTCTTCAGTTTGACTGTAATTTTTCCGTAGCTGCTGCACTGTGTTGGTGGTGTTTTTTTCCTTTAGTGTATCACAGAGGCTCCTAAACATTTCAGTTTGAGCTGTAAACTGAGCTTTGAGTTCTTTAATTTCATTTTTCAAATCATTGATCTCTTCACGATGTGCAGGGAGTGTGTTGGCAGCTACCTGTTGTGTCGGTACGTCTGTGTTGCCCCATGCTGATCTTTCGATGACTGCTGGTGATGATCCTGGAGCTTTGGTGGGGAGGGCAGGCCAGGGGTTGGCCGTAGGGAGTACCCTAGCAGCATTAGTGTTTCTTGAGACCTGCCTGGGTGGCGGGTCTGGGCGCTGAAGGGGTGTAGGAGCTCTAGAACAGTTAGGGTGCCATACAGGAACTCCAACTGTTTTGCAGTTAATACACTTCTGTTGGATGACACCCCTTGAGCAACTGTATCTCTGCAAACCTGTGTTGCATGTTGCCTTGAGCAGAGACCACACCACGGCTTAGTCGAGGGGCATAACCGGGCCACATGGCCCCAGTGCTGACAGTTGTAACACCTCCGGTTAGGGGGCTGATAGAGTGTTACCTTCAGAGTCCGATAGGCACCACGGACTCGAATGGTCTTGGGTGGGTCTTCCGAGCCAACCCAGTCTGCAATGACTGCATTCTTGCCCCTGAGTCGCTTCGTCCTTCTGATGTAGGGATGGGCTTCTAGTAGTGTAGGGGTCTGGTACTGGTCGAGCCCTATGATTATTATGGTTTTCTTGCTCGGTGGTTGGGATGATTGTTCCATGGTTATTCCCCTTATGCTATTGGTGAGGAGATCCTGTATGACTGCTGGGTCGTTTCTAATCAGAACATGATCTTGTGTACCGACTCTGAACTGAAACTCAGCCTCAGGATATTTGTCTTCCGCATCGTTCAGCCAGAGATACTTGTCTTCAGGTGATGTACCTTCAGGGAAGTATAATCTTACTCTCATGGGGGGTTGTGGTTGTAGTTGATTGTCTCTAAGTCTTTGGTAGTGAGGGTAGGTGTGAGGGTAGGTGTGAGTGGTAGTGAGGGTAGGTGTGAGGGTAGGTGTGAGTGGTAGTGAGGGTAGTTTGTGAGTGGTAGTGAGGGTAGGTGTGAGTGGTAGTGAGGGTAGGTGTGAGTGGTAGTGAGGGTAGATGTGAGTGGTAAGTAAATCAGGGATATTCAGCATATTTCCTTCTAATATTCCTACAATATGCAAAATCGATGACAAATGACAAGAATAGCTAAAAATTATATTGTGTAATAACAATATTGATAACAATCATTTCCTGACTTTCCATTTGAAATATTAACCATTTCTCAATTTGATTATCTTTTGAACAGTTACAGTGTTACAGTATGTAGAAAAGACACACTGAGAGTAAACCAAAGCACAGACACAAGCATCTACGTAAATCCTTAGCTAGCTTATATTGGTTGAATAAGTATTTGTTAAATTATGTACATTTCTTAATTGCCTTTGTTTTTTGGTCATCGAACACATCATTTTAAGTCCAAAACTAACAATTCTCCAAACTTAATATCATCCAAGTTCAAAGTGAAAAATATTAACAATGTAAAATAATTTTGTGTGTTTAACAAAAACAAAACATATTACTGTATCAAACATCTTTATTATGATGACAAATTTAACTTTTGTGATGAGGGTGACAGAAGACATGATTTTCACTACCAATATAAAGGTGCCTCTGACGTTAAGCATAAATGGATATACTGTTCATGAGTCTTCTTGTAACTTAATGTTTAGTTATTATTTCTTTTTACTGTTATTAGGTCTATATATGATATATTTTATTTATTTACGTGTAATTTTAGAAAGAAGTTTTTATAACGATTATTAGTAATTCTAAGGTAATAATTGCTACTTTAGATTTTTTTACGATTATACTGAACATCATTCATTGTTAAATTATAGTGTTGGTATTCTCCGTTATACTGTATATGGCCGTGAAGATAGTGTAAGACTTTCCAATACATTACACTAAAAAGTTGATGGAAATTATGCTTATCTTAAATTTTGGTACTGATTTTCTTTATGAAATTTAATTTTCCACGTAACACATCCATGTCCGATATTATAGCACTTCTTAAATTACAAAATAGTTAATGAGCATCAATTGTATTTTGAACTTCATGAAGGACTATTACTGTCGACATGATACTGAACACATAGAAAGTCCCAGTAATTATTAATTTAGAAGTAAATATAAACAGTGGAAAAAAGAGGTCATTATTTCATGAAAAAGGGAAAGGAATTTAGATGCATATCTTAGAATTATTATGAAAGAAGAGAGCGTTTGAGAACAAATTAATGAGTTTATATAAATAGAAACAAAGTAAATATCCTTTTCGGTTTAGTTTTAATACCTTTAGGTACTCAATAGCCAAGGTTTTCTTCTCTTTTTTTTATTTATTAATTTAAAACATATACAGTATAATCTTGTTTACATATTTCGTAATTAAATGTTTTCCAATTTCATAATTTACCTTTTTGTAATCTAATGTGTTAATAATCAACTCTTTTGGTAGTTCTTATGTCAATATTTTACTCACTCGTTTCAGTTCTTGTTTTTATACTTTCCTCTTCAATAATTTCATATTTACTTTATTTAAAGATATTTCACCATAATAAGATTTTCCTGCATATAAATATCAAATCTAACATATAATGACTTCTTAGAATAATGTTATATAGTTCCTGGTAACACCATGGAAGTGAACGAAACACTTCCCTTTTATTATATTGTGACATAGTTATTGTTGCAATAAATGCAGTAAATGAATAACAAATCTTTGTAATATGTAGATAGGACTAATATGTTTCTATGTGATGTCAATAATAAGACAGTGAATACGTATGAAATAACCATAATATTTTATGAGGTAGTAAATTTAAATCATAGAAAGTGTTAAATATATATTAACTGTGCTCCACAAGAAATGAAAGGCGATGGATTTTAAAAGATATGAGAAAGCATCCAAGTGGCTCAGTTAATTGACCACAAAATGGCGACGAAATTGCACAGAACCTGTAGCGTAACTAGATGCTTCTCTTACCCCAGTTAGGACGAAAAAAAAAACTTTAACATAGGAATTTTTGAGTGTGGCGTGGAGATGATGACACGTCACAGCTCCAGGCCTTTGTTCACTCTGGGTAAATCTCAGTGAAACTCCCCTATTGTTACACACTAACATCTTTCTATTAAAACAAATGCTTGTTTTGACCTCTGACCGTCCATATGTTGCTGGTCCGACTCTCTCTCTGGTACCATATTTACTGCATTCGAGTTTGATATTTAATACATAATAATACCATGTCTATAAATAAAATGTGCAGCTTCATTCATATATATGTGTTGGTAATTTTGATTTACTTATGGGAGAAGTAAGGTCTTGTAAAACTGGGTGTCCTTACACGTGATGACGCAGGGCCTTCAGTCTTCAAGGAGCCAGACGGTGATTTGGATAATAATTGGGTTAGATTTAGTTATTCGTCGGTACTTAAAGTAGCACACAATCAGGACGTAAATTCAAGTCTGGATCATCACAATAGAATGTTCCTGATGTCGCTGGTTATTAAACTGGTCATGTCGTCCAAGAGGTTGACATGATGAAAAGAAGTGACGTGTTTAAAAAATTTGACGCCGGATATAAGTGTTAGGTTTAATCTTTGTACCTGTGGTTTGGTTAGTTTTCGTCAGCTTAATATAATACTCTGTGGGAATATAAATCTAGGATGAAGATTCTAGGGGATTTCTATCCTTTAGAAACTTAATCTAAGTTAGCACAATTAAACGGTGAGTATTTTACATTCTACGGTCGAGCTATGATCTCATGAAAATCGACCATTATGGTATTTTTCACCGGTTTTGATTGTTTTGGTACATAAAGCGTGTTCACTCAATAGACACCAATATACCGTAAAACAGTCCAGTGTCATTATCATTGGGAACAAGGTGACACTTTTATTATTAGGAGGAGGTACAGGGATTTCTCAATTTTTCTTCAGTAGATTGTCATAGTAGGGTGTGTCATAGGAGGGAAGATCAGCCAAAACTAATGGCCCATCACTTTTTTGGTAGATTTTAGTGTATATAAACAGAAAATAATTTCAGTTTCAATATTTTGCAACCTTTTGCGAGGTAAATTTTAGCGTGAAATTTATCGAAAATCTAACGTACAGCTGCATTAGTGCATTACAATTAAATAGTGAACATTGCTTTCTGACTTCATTCTTTAACAATCCAACTAACAATATTTTTTATGTTTCAGATTCTGATGCATTTATTAGTTGATAATATTTGCGATGGCTGCTTGTGTCAGGACGAGGAACCAAAAATCCAGCCATCTCAGTCACTATCTTGGGTCTGGGAGAGAGCTCCTGAAGTCGGAGTTGCCTACATTGAGAGATGCTTTGAGATACGGTGTTTTAATCAGGCAAATCAGTGAAAAGAACCAAAGAACTTACACAAACAAAGACATTGCCAGTGATATGACCAAAGCTGTCTTGGCACAGTACACTTTGGCTAACGCTCAGTTCAAGCCTCCAGTCATAACAAGTCAGAAGAAAATTAGTGAGAGTCTGCTAGCCAGTTGGGAAAAGGCAAGAGATATCTCTCTTGGGAGAGGAAAACTTGCAGTTAAGGACAGCTTTGCCAAGCAACTGGACCAGTTATTTGATATAATTACTTGCAAGTGCCCAATTGTTCTCTGTCCTGAGTTTGGATGCGATCGTGACTGTAAATCCGAGGCCCACATCTCCTGTATTTGCAAGCGTGAACTGAAGATTCCTGTGATCGAACTGGCATTTGTCAAAGCATTAAGAGAGAGAAGACTGGCAGTATAGGGGCCTCATGATTTCTAGCCAAGATATTCCCGGAGTCCAAGAGACAGAGGCTGTTAGAGAGACAGAAGAGGAGAAGAGTTGAAGGAGGAAAAAGAGACTTGAGAAGGCCCAGGGTGAGAAAAAGGCCGATGATTGGAGTCAAGCTGATTCAGAGTTTAATGACTTCCCCATGGCTGATCCGAGTGCTGACTAGGAGAATGGTGACTTTGTCCCTAACCCAGAAAATAATGATCCCAAACCTTCCAGGCATAAAATTCGAAATAGGAAAGATATCCCGAGCATAGCTCTGGCCAGCATGCGACAAATTACACTGGGTTCTCAGAGAAACTGCAGAGATAGCAACAGCTGCCTGGATTGACGGTGGTTTGATAACACCTGATGATGTTCACCTGGTGATAGATCATAACAAAGCAAGGAGAGCTCAGGAGAAACTTGTCAGTAACCTAGAAGAGGAGTTTGATAAGGGGATAAGAGAAAATGGAATCAATTGTTTGTTCTTTGATGGGAGAAGGGATGACACTAAAGTGTTCATGAAAGTTGGAGATTCTGACAAGTTGTTCTCTGCCATGGTGAAGGAGGAACACTACTCCTGCTGCAGTGAACCAGGAGGGAAGTATTTGTGGCATTTCACTCCAGAGAAAGATGACATCAGGAAACCAGCTGAGATAGTGGCAGATAACATTGTGAACTTGCTCAGAGAGAGGAACGTAGACCAGACCCTGCAGGCCATTGGAGAGGACAGCACCAACACGAACACAGGGTGGCAAGGGGGGGTCATACAGTGGATAGAGCGGAAGATTGGGAGGAAGCTGGTCTGGATTGTTTGTGACCTCCACACCAACGAGTTGCCACTCAGACATCTTTGATCCAGGAGCTGGATGGCAAGCATTCTTCAAACAACAGATGGTCTGGTCCTCTTGGCAAAGATGCTGGACTCTGCTACTGAGTTAGAAATAAATCCGAGCTTTGAAAATCACAGTTGGCCTCCACCTCTCGTTGAGCTTGCACATACTGTCATTGACGACCTGAGTACTGACCAGTACTATGGTTACATGATTTGCAGTGCCATCAAAACTGGGGTCATGCCTGATAGACTTGCTTTCCTGCAGATAGGTCCAGTCTCACATTCTAGGTGGCTCACAACGGCTCTCAGGTTCTGCAGAATTTGGGTCGCTCATCATAAACTGAAAGGGAACCAGCTTCACAACCTGAGACTTATTGTCCAATTCATCATGAGTGTCTACTTGCCAAATTGGTTCAACACCAAGGTCAAGTCATCGTTCTCCGAAGGTCCGAGGCATGTTCTCTTCCAGCTTGAGCTCCTGAGGAGTCAGCCGATGCTGCTGTTCAGATTGTGAGCGTGACTGTGAGGAGATCTTTCCCTGGTATGCTCATCCCCAGCAAATTCTGCAGACATGCCTCTGCAGTAAGGATGAGGAGGAGAGAAGAGTGGCAGTCAAAAAGATCTTGGATATGAGACCTGGAGGAGAGGATCTGGGCACATCAATCACAGACGATTCCTTCAGGGCCGAAGACTCCTGAAGTCAATTCCAGGTGCCAAGACCCCTCACCGATCTCATAGATCTGGACACCATCCCAGGTTGGCAGTGAGCCCTTCTTACCTGCAGCCTCACCAATGTTCAAGCCAGGAGCTTCTGGACAACTTGACGACAAACCTGCCTGGCCCCTCGCACACCCAGGAGAGCAGAGCGTTGTGGTACAGCAAGGAGCGAGGCCAGTGTCACGTGTACAGCCAGAGACGAGGGGGGCTACATCCGAGCCTGTGTGGTCAGCAGGGAGGTGATGAGTAGAAACAGAAGCAAGAAAGACATGTTCTCTATGGTGTGCAGCAACACCCGGTCGTAGTAGTAAAACCGGTTTTTGTATTTGATGATTTTGTTTTCTAAAGGAATATTCAATTTAATAAATGTGTCAAGATCATTCGTTTCACTATTCTGGATCATTTTCATCCTAATAAATTAACCTGATACATTTACTTTACTTTAAATAAGCTATTTAGTGGTGTTGGTAAAAGGGTGGGAATACTGAATTTTCATAAGATTTCAAGTTAAAATTTACCTAGCAAAAAATGAAAACTTTTCAAATCTGAAGATATCACATGATTCTGCACATAGAACTACATCATTAATACCATGGGCCGATTTTTCAAACTGAAAAAAAAAAAATTCGCCTCCGTATGACACACCCTAGTGCAGCAGCTGTGAGGCGAGGAGGGTGGTGGTCGTCCTGCACCGCCTCTCTCTTGTTGCCAACTGTATGAACTTGACCATCGCTTTAATTCCTCTATGATGATGAGGGAGTGAAGGTCAAGTGCTTGTGAGTTGTGGGGTGTGTGATGGCGGCCTGTCACGCAACCGTCTGCTCCCGCCCCACCCGCCCCCGTCGCCCGTCCGACCGCCCGCCCGCCTACCCACCCGCGCACTGTGACACTTCTGACAGAGTGTCATTAATTGTGGGTGAGCTGGCTGCCGGATATCCGGGTCACCTGGTCGCTGCCTCCCTCTCTCCACCTCATCATTAATATCTGGCGAGGGTGTCCACTGTTGGCTCTGGGTGATGGGGGGGGGGGATATTATTGTTTGGAAGGTGTATTTACTGTTTGGCCCGGGGAGGGTGGTGGAGGCATGTGCAGGGAATGGATGTCCAAAGCTGTCTACTGTTTGACCCCGGGGGAGGGAAGGGGGTGACATTATTGTTCAGTGTACTGTTCATGTAGATACAGGGTGTTTATATTTGTGCTCTTTTATACCTATCTTTTATTCCTCTTGTATTCGGGGTTCATCTCTCTCTCTCTCTCTCTCTCTCTCTCATCAGGTCCACGGTGGCCAAGCCTCTTCCATACGCTGCGAGGAATGTTGTTATGTACTTGGTGTAATAGTGGTGCCGGGTTACTCCATCCGGTGCGTTAGTTATCCTTAATGATTTCTTATGGGTGAAAAAGCTGTAGCAGTTGGATGGTGGTGGTGGTGTCTGGTGAGTGAGTGAGCAGGGTTGGTAGTGAGGGAGAGCGGCAGGCAACATCTGGCTGGTGGAGGCTGTACCGAGGAAGTTTGATTTGTGGCTGATAGGGTGTAGGTTAAGATGGGTGGTGAGGATAGGGTGGAGGGTTGTGTGGTTGTGGTGGTGGATGGTTTTGTGGTTGAGGTGGGTGATGGGGGGTCTTGGTTGGGTGGCTGGATGATCAGTGATGGTGTATAATTGGGTAATGGTTGGGTAGGTGGAGTGTACGTAATTGGTGGGTAGTGAGGTTATTTAGACGTGTAGCCCAACTTAGTGGTTACAGGAGGAGAGGAAGGGGAGAGGTATGGAGGGAGGAGAGTACAGTAAGTGGCTTATATTGATGTTTCTCTCGGATGGTCAGCACAAGGTAATGAGCGAGGCAGGGCGAGGCGGGACGAGGAGGGGCGAGGCCGGGCGGGGCGAGGCGGGACGAGGAGGGGCGGGGCGGGACGAGGAGGGGCGGGGCGAGGGAGGGGTGGGGGGGGTCTGGTTTGATAGATGCTGAGGTTTGACGTTATAAAGTACAAATTAAAATGCTTTAGGAAAAAATATCAAGGGAAATAGGACGAGTACCAAAGGGAAATCTAATAACAAAAGAAAAAAAATTTAGTACGTAATTCCATTCTCTGATAAACGTAAACTAATTTTCATATTTTTTCTCGCAGATAAATGGTGGAGCGGGGGTGTTGGAGATGTGGTGCATTACGGCAGGATTCCCAGTAATCCGTACGATGAATTTCTCCCGTAATTGGAGCTGTGGGAACGCATCTTTTTGCCTCAACTCAGGGTAAGGGAAATGAGATAGCGGTCAGAATGGCGTTGAAACTGCACTGTGACTAGTGCCCGGATGAGTTCTCTTATCTCTAGTAAGGAGAAGAGAAGGAAATTTACTGTATAAAATCTTTTAAATTCTGGTTCCTGCTGTGATCTGTACCACCTAATTGATCCCCAGGTAAAGTTCAGGTAAATATTTGTGTGAATTATACCATAATTGGACATCTAGGACTACCAGCTTACAGGGTTGGAGTCTGTGTTCTACTCGAGTGGTGATAGTAAGGTATTGTCGGTTTGTCCAGGTATTTAAAACCCAGGATTGACCTTCAGGTAACACGTGGTTAAGTTGTACGGCTTCTGGAGAGAGTACTGGTAAGGTTTATGTCTGATTAACACGCCTAGATGACCTAACAGCTTAACCTTGGTGAGCAGTACAGGTGTTTGGAACCATTGGTCGACTTTACATTTAACTGTGTGTGTGTGTGTGTGTGTGTGTGTGTGTGTGTGTGTGTGTGTGTGTGTGTGTGTGTGTGTGTGTGTGTTTAAAGAGA
>NW_024711815.1:0-29048 GCF_018991925.1 Homarus americanus | reverse complement strand
TCGGAGGTTTACCTGGCAGTGTCTGGGGTGTACCTGGGAGTATCGGGGAGTACCTGGGAGGTGTCTGAGTGTACCTGGGAGTGTCAGAGGCCTGGGGGTGTCAGAGGTGCCTGGGAGTGTCAGGGGTGTACCAGGGTGTCAGTGGAGTACATGTGAGTGTCAGAGTGTACCTGGGAGTGTCGGAGGTGTACATGGGTGTCAGAGGTGTCCCTGGCAGTGTCAGCAGTGTACCTGGGAGTGTCAGAGGTGTACCTAGAAGTGTCTGGTGTACCAGGGAGTGTTAGAGGTGTACCTGGGAGTGTCTGAGGTGTACCTGGAAGTGTCTGAGGTGTGCCTGGGGTGTCAGGGGAGAACCAGGGGAGTGATAGGGTGTGCCAGGGAATGTCTGGGGTGTGCCTGGGGTGTCAGAGGTGTACCAGGGAGTATCAGAGGAATACCTAGGAGTGTCAGAGGTGTGCCTGGGAGTGTCAGAGGAATACCTAGGAGTCTCAGAGGGTGTTACCTGGAGTGTCAGAGGTGTACCTAGGAGTATCGGAGGTTTACCTGGGGTGTCGGAGTTGTACCTGGAGTGTCGGAGGCGGACGTGGGGAGTGTCAGAGGTGTATCTGGGAGTATCGGAGGTGTACCTGGGAGTGTCAGGTATACCAGGGGTGTGAAGTACCTGGGAGTATCGGAGGTGTACCTGGGAATATAGGAGGTGTACTTGGGAATATCGGAGGTATACCTGGGAGTATCGGAGATGTACCTGGGAGTGTCAGAGGTGTACTTGGGAGTGTCAGAGGTGTACCTGGGGTGTCAGAGGTGTGTCTGGGGTGTCGGACGTGTACCTGGGAGTGTCAGAGGTGTACCAGGAATGTCAGTGGAGTACCTGGGTGTCAGACGTGTACCTAGGAGTGTCAGAGGTGTACATGGGAGTGTCAGAGGGTGTACCTGGGTGTCAGAGGTGTACCAGAGTGTCAGAGGTGTACCTGGGAGTGTCGGAGGTGTACCTGGGTGTCTGGGGTGTACCTAGGGGTGTCTGAGGTGTGCCTGGGGTGTCTGAGGTGTGCCTGGGGTGTCTGAGGTGAACCTGGGAGTGTCAGAGGTGTACCTGGGAGCGTCAGAGTTGTACCTGGGAGTGTCAGGGGGTGTACCAGGGAGTGTGAGTGGAGTACATGGGAGTGTCAGAGGTGTCTGGGAGTGTCAGCGGTGTACTTGGAATGTCAGAGGTGTGCTGGGATTGTCTTAGGTGTACCTGGGAGTGTCAGGGTTTACCAGGGAGTGTCAGAGGAATACCTAGGAGTGTCAGAGGTGTACCTGGGGTGTCAGAGGTGTACCTAGGAGTGTCAGACGTGTGCCTGGGAGTGTCAGAGGTGTACCTGGGAATGTCAGAGGGTGCACCTGGGGAGTGTCTGGGGGTATACCTGGGGGTATCTGCGGTGTGCCTGGGTGTCTGAGTTGTACCTGGGAGTGTCAGGGTGTACCTGGGCGTCAGAGGTGTACCTGGGAGTGTCAGGGGTGTACCAGGGGTGTGAGTGGGTACATGGGAGTGTCAGAGGTGTATCTGGGAGTGTCGGCGGTGTACATGGAATGTCAGAGGGTGTACCTGGCCGAGTCAGCGGTGTACCTGGGGTGTCAGAGGGTGTGCCTGGAAGTATCTTAGGTGTACCTGGGAGTGTCAGAGGTGTGCTGGAAGTGTCTTGGGGTGCACCTGGGAGTGTCACAGGAGTACCTGCTGAGTGTGAGAAGTGTGCCTAGAGTGACTGAGGTGTAACAGGGAGTGTCTGAGGTGTACCTGGGAGTGTCAGGGAGAACCAGGTAGTGAAAGAGGTGTACCTGAGAGTGTCAGAGGTGTGCCAGGGAGTGTCTTGGTTGTACCTGGGGTGTCAGGGGTGTACAAAGGAGTGTCACAGGAATACCTAGGAGTGTCAGAGGTGTACCTGGGAGTGTCAGAGGTGTACCTAGGGTATCAGGTTTACCTGGGGTGTCAGGTTGTACCTGGGGTGTCGGAGGCGGACGTGGGAGTGTCAGAGGTGTACCTGGGGAGTGTCAGAAGGTATACCAGGGGTGTCAGAGAAGTACCTGGGAGTCTCAAGGTGTACCTGGGAGTATCGGAGGTGTACCTGGGAATATAGGAGGTGTACCTGGGAGTGTTAGAGGTGTACCTGGGGTATCAGAGGTGTACCTGGTGTACCAAACCTAACCTAACCCTAACCAACGTCTAACACTGAAAATCAGTGTTTTGAAAAAAATTAAGCGTTTTCCGTGAAAAGAAGATAAAATAATGTAATATACATTGGTATTTATCTAAAACTGATTATTTTTAGTGAAAAGATGTAAAAAACTTACTAAAATTCACCTAACCTAACCTAACCTAAGAAAACCTATCCTAACCTAACCTAACCTAACGAAACCTAAAAGCTAACCTAACCCTAACCTACCTAACCCAACCATCCCAACCCAACCTAACCTAACCTAACCTAACAACCTAACCCCAGCAACCCCAAACCAACAGCAACCCAACAAACCTAACCTAACCTAACCTAATTTAACCGTGAAAAAGTAAACTAACTTCAAAACAAAGTTCTTCAACAGAAAACACGCCACATGTTCGATAATATGTACAACTAACTAAAAAACAGTGTTTTTGTAAGGAAATTCAACGACTTTCGTGAGTGTTTCTTGTAGGAAGTAAAACAAACTAAAATTCACTTAACCTAACCCAACGTAACCTCACCTAACCTATCCTAACTTAACCCAACCTAACCTAACTGAACCTAACCTAACCTAACCTAACTTAACCTAACCTAACCTAACCTAACCTAACCTAACCTAACCTAACCTAACCTAACCTAACCTAATCTAACCCAACCAAACTTAACCAACCTAACCATTTAACCGTGAAAAGAAGTAACTAACTTCAAAAAAAGTTCTTCAACAGAAAACACGCCACATGTTCGATAATAGTACAACTAACTAAAAAACAGTGTTTTTAGGGAAATTCAATGACCGTGAGTGTTTGCTTGAAAAGAAGTAAAACAAACTAAAATCACTTAACCTAACCTAACGTAACCTCACCTAACCTATCCAATCCTAACTTAATCCAACCTAACCGAACTCCAATCCTAACCTAACTTAACCTAACCCAACCTAACCTAACCTAACCTAAATAAAATACATTGGTTTTCATCAAACTGAGTTTTTTTCGTGATAAAAGTAAACTAATCTGAATTAATTTTCCCTAATTTAACCTAACCTAACTCTAACCCAACCTAACCTAGCCTAGGTTACGTTAGGGTTAGGTGAATTTAGTTAGTTTTTACTATATTTCACGAAAAACTCAGTTTTAGATGAAACTAATGTATTTTATTTATTTTTATCATCTTTTCACGGAAAACGCTTAATTTCTTTTTTTCAAAAACACTAATTTTCAGTTTTAGATTTTAGGTTAGGTTAGGTTAGGTTAGGCTATGGTTAGGTTAGGTTAGGTTAGCTTAGGGTTAGGTTGGGTTGTGGGGTAAGTCGGGTAGGGATTGGTTAGGTAGATTAGGTTAGCTTATTTTCCGAAAAGTAAAAATCTATCCACTTTTTGGGAAAGTAGATTACCATCTTTCCCGGAAAGTAGATATTTCCATTTTTTATGATACAAATTTTGTTTTATGATAATCTACTTCGCAAAATTAGGTAATATTTCCCGAAAAATTGAAAATCTTTCCCTGTAAAAGAAGTAACCTAACAGAAATACACGTGTTAATTAAAGTAAGTTTCAGAAAGAAGTAAAACTAACTAAGATACACTATTTTAGAGAAGTAAACTAATCTCAAAAAATGTTAAACAGAAACAGGCTTATCGTTGAAAAGAAGTATAAATGATTAAAAACAGAGTTTTGAAAGAGATATGTTTTCCCGTGAAAAGAAGTAAACTGATTAAATGCATTTTTCATCAACAAGTGAGTGTTTTTCATGAAAAAGTAAAACTAACTAGATACACTATTTTTCATCTAAAGGGAATGTTTTCCGCAAAAAGATATAAAAATCTATCCAACTTTCCCGGAAAGTACATATTTCATTTTTTTATGATACAAATTTCCAGTTTTCTATGATAATCTACTTTGTAAAATTACGTAATATTTCCCGCAAAATTCGAAATGTACTCCGAGAAGTCGATAATCTACTTTCCGGAAAAGTAGTAATCTATTCTACTTAAAGTAGATAAATCAAGTTTCGAAAGTAGATATTTCCCATTTTTTGTGAAACAAATTTCCCGCTTTTTATGATAATCTACTTCGCAAAAAAATGGTAATATTTCCCCGAAAATCTACTTCCCGATAAGTCGATAATTTTCAACGATAAGGCCTGTTTTCTGTTTAAAACGTTGTTTAGTTAGTTTTACTTCTTTTCACAAAAACACTCACTTTTAGATGAAAAACAGTGTATTTTAAGTTTACTTCCTTTTACGAAAACCCTCAGTTTTAAATGAAAAGCAATGTATTTTAGTTCATTTTACTTTTTTTTGCTGAAAACGCTAAATTTTTCTCAAAAACTGTTTTGTCAATTTAACTTATTTGCAAACACAAGCCTTGTTTTCTGTTAAAAATTCTGTTTTGAAGTTAGTTTTATTTCATTTTACGTAAAACATTCAGTATTAGATGAAAACAATGCATTTAAGTTAGTCTTTTCTTTTCACGAAAACCCTTAAATTCTTTTCAGAACACTATTTCTTAGTCAGTTTTACTTTTTCAAAGATTAGCCTTGTTTTCTGTAAACACTGTTTTGAAGTTATTACTTTTTAAAGTAAACAATCACATTTAGATGTAAAAGGTATATTTTAGTTAGTTTACTTCTGTTTACGGAAAACAATCACTTTTAGATGAAAAGCAATGTATTTTAGTTAATTTTACCTCTTTTCATGGAACACGTTTAGTTTTTTCTCAATAAGCATTATTTTCTGTTGAAAAATAGTTTTTAAAGTTAGTTTTACTTCTTTTATAGAGAACACACACTTTTTAGATGAAAAGCAATGTATTTTAGTTAATTTTACTTTTATTCATGGAAAACGTTTAGTTTTTTCCTCATAAACACTGTTTTCAGTCAGCTATACTTTTTCATATATGCTTTTTTCTGTTGGAAAACTGTTTTAAAGTTAGTTTTACTTTTTTCAGGAAAATACTAATATAATTGAAAATAGTGTGTTTCAGTTAGTTTTACTTTTTTCACGGAAAGCAATCAGCTTAGAAGAAAAACAATGTATTTTAGTTTGTCATACCTTTTCACGGAAACGCTTAATTTTTCTCATAACACTGGTTTTAGTTTTATTTCTTTTCACGGAAAACGACCACTTTTTTGAAAAAACTGGTTTTAATCAGTTGTACTTTTTCAAAGATAAGCCCTGTTTTCTGTTTAAAACGTAGTTTAAAGCTTGTTTTACTTTTCACAAACACTTTTAGATGAAAAACAGTGTATCTTAGTTTGTTTTACATCTTTCAGGAAAACTTACTTTTAAATGAAACACAGTGTATTTCTGTTAGGTTTACTTCTTTTTACGGGAAAGTAGATTTTCCAATTTTCGGGGAAATATTACCTAATTTTGCAAGTAGATTATCATAGAAAATGGGAAATTTGCATCATAAAAAGTGGGAAATATCTACTTTCCGGGAAGTTAGTTATCTACTTTCCAGAAAAGTAGATAGATTTTTACTCTTCGGGAAAGTAGATTATCGTCTTTTCGGGAAGTAGATTTTCGAATTTTTGGAAATATGGATAGATTATCTACTTTTCGGGAACCTAAGCTAACCTAACCCACCTAACCCAACCCAACCCAACCTACCCCAACCCAACCCAACCTAACCTAAGCTAACTTAACCTAACCTAACCTAGCCTAACTAAACTAACCTAACCTAACATAACCTAAACTCTAACTTTGAAAATCAGTGTTTTGAAAATAAATTAATAGTTTTCCGTGAAAAGAAGATAAAAATATAGTAAAATACATTGGTTTTTATCTAAACTGAGTGTTTTTGTGAAAAGAAAGTAAAACTAACTTAGATTCACCTAATAACCTAACCTAACCTAACCTTTACCTAATCAAACCTAACCTAACCTAGCAACCCAACATAACCTAACTTAGCCTAACCTAACCAAATCTTACCTAACAACCCTAACCCAACAACTACCCAAATAAACCTAACCTAACCTAAAGTAACCTAACCTAACCTAACCTAACCTAATTTAACCTAACTAACCTAACCTAACCTCTAACACTGAATCAGTGTTTTGAAAAATAATAGTTTTCCGTAAAAAGAAAGGTAAAATAAAGTAAAATACATTGGTTTTATCTAAAACAGAATGTTTTCATTGAAAAAGAAGTAAACCTAACTAAAATTCACCTAACCTAACCTAACCTAACCCTAACCTATCCTAACCTAACCTAACCTACCCCAACCTAACCCAGCAAACCAACCCAACCTTCTAACCTAACCTAACCTAACCCAACCTAACCTAGCAGAAACTAACCTAACCTAACCTAACCTAACCTAGCAACCTATCCCAACACAACCAAGCCCAACCCAAAACCAACCTAACCTAACCTAACCTAACCTAACCCTAACTAACCAACTTAACCTAACCTAACCTAACCTAACCTAACCTAACCTAACCTAACCTAACCTAACCTAACCTAACCTAACTTAACCTGGGTTAAGTTAAGTTTGGTGGAATTGGAACAGAATGGTGAGGTTGGAGTTGGGGCCAGAATGAGAAGATGGAGTTAGACCAGGTTAGGTTGGAGATTAGAACGTGAACCTGGATTAGTTTACTTCTTTTCAGAAAAACACTCAGTCTTAGATAAAAACCAATGTATTTTACTTATTTTTATCTTCTTTTCTGAAACTATTAATTTCTTTCAAAACACTGATTTTTAGTGTAGAGTTTAGGTTAGGGTAGGTAGGTTAGTTTAGGTTAATCTGGGTAGGAGTGAGTTAGGTTAGCAGGTTGGGATTGGGTTGGAGAGGAATGGTGAGTAGGGTTGGGTAGTTTAGTTTGGTTGGGTTGGAATAAATTAGGTTGAGTTAAGATAGAGTTAGGTTAGGTTGGGTTAGGTGGATTAAGTAATTTAGTTAGTTTACTTCTTTTCGACAAACTCCCACGGAAAATGTTGAATTTCCTTACAAAAACACTGTTTTTAGTTAGTTGTACATATTTTCGAATATGTGCCGTGTTTTCTGTTGAAGAACTCTGTTTTGAAGTTAGTTTTACTTCTTTTCACGGTTAGGTTAGGTTAGGTTAGGCTGGGTGGATTGGGTTAGATAGGTTGAATAAATTTTAGTTAGTTTTACTTCTTTTCACGAAAAACACTCAGTTTTAGAAGAAACCAATGTATTTTTATTTTTTATCTTCTTTTCACGGAAAAACGCCTAATTCTTTTCAAAACACTGATTTTCAGTGTTAGAAGATTAGTTGGGTTAGGTTAGCTTAGGTTAGGTTAGGTCAGGTTAGGTTAGGTTAGTTTCAGTTAGGTTGGTTGGGTTAGGTTAGGTTAGGTTAGGTTAGGTTAGGTGAGGTGAGGTTAGGTTGGGTTAGGTTTGGTTTGGTTAGTTGGTTAGGTTAGGTTAGGTTGGGTTGGGTTAGGTTGGGTTTGGTTGTGTTGGGTTGGGTTAGGTTAGGTTAGGTTAGGTAAGGTTAGGTTAGGTTAGGTTGGTTTCGGTTAGGTTATTTTCGGTTGGGTTAGGTTGGGTTAGGTTAGGTTGGGTTAGGTTAGGTTAGGTCAGGTTAGATTAGTTAGGTTAGGTTAGGTTGGGTTACTTTAGGTTAGGCTGGGTTTGGTTGCGTTAGGTTGGGTTTGGTTGTGTTGGGTTCGGTTAGGTTAGGTTGGGTTAGGTTAGGTTAGGTTAGGTTAGGTTAGGTCAGGTTAGATTAGGTTAGGTTAGGTTAGGTTAGGTTACTTTAGGTTTGGTTAGGTTTGGTTGGGTTTGGTTGGGTTTGGTTGGGTTGGGTTGGGTTAGATTGGGTTGGGTTAGGTTAGGTTAGGTTAGGTTGGGTTAGGTTAGGTTAGGTTAGGTGAATTTTAGTTAGTTTTACTTCTTTCACAAAAACACTCAGTTTTAATAAAACCAATGTATTTTCTTATTTTTTCTTCTTTCACGGAAAACTATTAATTTCTTTTCAAAACACTGATTTTCAGTGTTAGAGGTTAGGTTAGGTTAGGTTAGGTTAGGTTAGGTTGGGTTGGGTTGGTTTGCGTTGGGTTGGGATGGGTTAGGTTGGCTTAGTTCAAGTTAGGTTGCGTTTAGGTTAGGTTAGGTTAGGTTAGGTTGGGTTAGGTTGGGTTGGGTTAGGTAAGGTGGATTTTAGTTAGTTTTACTTCTTTTCACAAAAACACTCAGTTTTAGATAAAACCAATGTTACTTATTTTTTCTTCTTTTCAGAAACTATTAATTTCTTTTTCAAAACAGTGTTAGGTTAGGTTAGGTTAGGTTAGGTTAGGTTAGGTTAGGTAAGGTTAGGTTAGGTTAGGTTAGGTTTGGTCACTATCAGGTACACCTCTGAAACTCCCAGGTACACCTCCGATACTCCCAGGTACACCTCCGATACTCCCAAGTACCTCTGACACTCCCAGGTACTCCTCTGATAATCCCTGGGTTCACCTCTGAGACTCCCAGGTACTTCTCTGACACTCCCAGGTCCGCCTCGACACTCCCAAGTACCACTCCGACACTCCCAGGTAAACCTCCGATACTCCTAGATACACCTCTGACACTCCCAGGTACACCTCTGACCTCCTAGGTATTCCTCTGACCTCCCTAGTACACCGCTGACACTTCCAGGTACACCTCAGACACTCCCTGGTACACCTCTGACCTCCGAGGTACACCTCTGACACTCTCAGCTACACCTCTCACACCTCCCAGGTTCTCATGTGACACTCCTGGTAATTTTCTGACACTCGGTACAGCTCAGACTCTCCCAGGTACACCTCAGACACTCCCAGTGTTGGATGTTCTGGGTAATAAGTTCTATATACAGGAGAGAACAAACACCTGTATAGTTTGTAGGTTCGGTTTACTGGATAGAGTATGTACACAGAGGTGGAAGCACTGCTCCCAGCTAAGGTCCTGGTCAACTACCATAGACGATATGGCAAGTGATACATTAGCAGCTTCCATACGTCGCCGAGACTGATAATTAAGCGTGTGGGATATGGTAATAACATTGCCACACGCTGCTAGCTAAACTGAATAAATATAAATGGAGCACATACATAATATACATACATAATACATAATCCAGCATACATAATATACATACACCCAGGTACCTCTGACACTCCCAGGTACACCGCTGACACTGGGTACACCTCTGACACTCCATGTACACCTCCGACACTCCCAGGTACACCTCTGACCTCCCAGTTACTCCACTGACACTACCTGGTACACCCCTGACACTCCCAGGTACACCTCTGACACTCCAGGTACTCCACTGACACTCCCTGGTTCACCTCTGAGACTCCCAGATACACTTCTGACACTCCTGGTACACCTCCGATATTCCCAGGTACCCTCCGATACTCCCAGGTACACCTTTGAGACTCCCAGGTACTTCACTGACACTCCTAGTATACCTCTGACATTCCCAGGTACACCTCTGACCTCCCAGGTCCGCTCCGACACTCCCAGGTACAACTCCGACACTCCCAGGTAAACCTCCGATACTCCTAGTTAAACCTCTGACACTCCTAGGTATTCCTCTGACACTCCCTGGTACCTCAGACACCTCCCTGGTACGCCTCAGACACTCCCACCTCCTAACACTCCTGGTACACCTCAGACACTTCTGGTACACCTCTCACACTCTCAGTACACCTCTCCACACTCCCAGGTACTCTTGTGACACTCCGTGGTACTTCTCTGACACTCCCAGGTACACCTCAGACACTCCCAGGTACCTCAGACACTCCCAGGTACACCTCAGACACTTCTGGGTACACCTCTCCACTTGCAGGTACACCTCTCACACTCCGGTATCTGTGACCACTGGTACTTCTCCGACACTCCCAATACACCCCAGACACTCCCAGGTACACCTCAGACCTCCCTGGTACACCTCTCACACTCTCAGGTACACCTCCTGACCTCCCAGGTACTCTTGTGACCTCCGTGGTACCTCTGACACTCAGGTACACCTCTGCCTCCCAGGTACACCTCCGACACTCCCAGGTACTCCACTGACATTCCCTGGTACACCTCTGACCTCCCAGGTACACGTCCAACACTCCCAGATACACCTCTGACACTCCCAGGTACATCTCTGACCTCCCAGGTACACCTCTGACCTCCCAGGTACACCTCCTGACCTCCCAGGTACAACTCAGACACTCCCAGGTACACCTCTGCCTCCTGGTACACCTCCGATATTCCGAGGTACACCTCCGATACTCCCAGGTACACCTTTGAGACTCCTGGTACTTCACTGACACTCCCTGGTATAACTCTGACATTCGCAGGTACCTCTGACCTCCCAGGTACACATTCTGATGCTCCCAGGTACACCTCTGACACTCCTAGGTCCGCCTCCGACACTCCCAGGTACAACTCCGACCTCCCAGGTAAACATCCGATACTCCTAGGTATACCTCTGACCTCCCAGGTACACCTCTGACCTCCTAGGTATTCCTCCTGGTACACCTCTGACCTCCCAGGTACACCTCAGACACTCCCTGGTACGTCTGACCTCCCAGGTACCTCTTTCACACCTGGTTCTCCTTGACACTCACAGGTACACCTCCAGACCTCCCAGGTACCTCAGACACTCCCAGGTACACCTCTGACACTCCCTGGTACACCTCAGACACTTCTGGGTACACCTCTCACACTCTCAGGTACACCTCTCATACTCCCAGGTACTCCTGTGACCTCCCTGGTATTTCTCTGACACTCCATGTACACTTCCGACACTCCCAGGTACACCTCTGACACTCCCAGGTACTCAACTGACACTCCCTGGTACACCACTGACACTCCCAGGTCACCTATGACACTTCACCATGCACTGACCTCCCAGGTACACCTCCGACACTCCCAGGTACACCCCAGACACTCCCAGGTACACTTCTCACCTCCCAGGTACACCTCCGACACTCCCAGGTACACATCAGACACTCCCAGGTACACCTCAGACCTCCAGGTGCACCTCTGACACTCCCAAGTGCACCTCTGACACTCCCAGGCACACCTCTGACCTCCCAGGTACAACTCAGACACTCCCAGGTACACCGCTGACACTCCAGGTTCCTCTGACACTCCCAAGTACACCTTTGACCTCCCAGGTACACCTCCGACACTCCCAGGTCACCTCCGATACTCCCAGGCACACTTCTCACGCTCCCAGGTACACCACCGACACTCCCAGGTCTCCGACACTCCCAGGTACATCTTTTTCACTCCTGGTTCTCCCCTGACTCCTAGGTACACCTCATACACTCCCAGGAACACCTCACCTCCCAGGTACACCTCTGACACTCCCAGGTACACCTCAGACACTCCTAGGTACACCTCTCACAGTCTCAGGTACACCTCTCACACTCCAGGTTCTCCTGTGACACTACCTGTTACTTCTCTGACACTCCCGGGTTCACCTCAGACCTCCCAGGTACACCTCCGACACTCCCAGGTACACCTCCGATACTCCCAGGCACACTTCTCACGCTCCCAGTACACCTCCGACACTCCCAGGTACAACTCCGACACTCCCAGGTACATCTCTTTCCTCCCTGGTTCTCCCCTGACCTCCTAGGTACACCTCAGACACTCCCAGGAACACCTCACACACTCCCAGGTACACCTCTGACCTCCCAGGTACCTCAGACACTCCTAGGTACACCTCTCACAGTCTCAGGTACACCTCTCACCTCCCAGGTTCTCCTGTGACACTACCTGGTACTTCTCTGACCTCCCGGGTTCACCTCAGACACTCCCAGGTACACCTCAGACCTCCCAGGTATTCCTCTGACCTCCCTGGTACACCTCTGACACTCCCAGGTACACCTCAGACCTCCCTGGTACACCTCTGACACTCCAGGTACACCTCTTTCACACCTGGTTCTCCCCGCATCCACAGGTACACCTCAGACACTCCCAGGTACACCTGAGACACTCCCAGGTACACCTCTGACACTCCCTGGTACACCTCAGACACTTCTAGGTACACCTCTCACCTCTCAGGTACACCTCATACTCCCAGGTACTCCTGTGACACTCCTGGTATTTCTCTGACACTCCATGCCTCGACACTCCCAGGTACACCTCTGACCTCCCAGGTACTCAGCTGACCTCCCTGGTACACCAGTGACACTCCGGTACACCTATGACCTCCCGTGCACCTGACACTCCAGGTACCTCGACACTCCCAGGTACACCCCAGACACTCCCAGGTACACTTCTCACACTCCCAGGTACCTCCGACACTCCCAGGTACACATCAGACACTCCCAGGTACACCTCAGACACTCCAAGGTGCAACTCTGACCTCCCAAGTGCACCTCCTGACCTCCCAGGCACACCTGACCTCCCAGGTACAACTCAGACACTCCCAGGTAAACCGCTTCACCTCCCAGGTTCACCTCTGACACTCCCAAGTACACCTTTGACACTCCCAGGTACACCTCCGACACTCCCAGGTACACCTCCGATACTCCCAGGCACACTTCTCAGCTCCCAGGTACACCTCCGACACTCCCAGGTACAACTCCGACACTCCCAGGTACATCTCTTTCCACCTATGACACTTCTACGTACACCTTTGACACTCCCAGGTACACCTCCGACACTCCCAGGTACACCCCAGACACTCCCAGGTACACTTCTCACACTCCCAGGTACACCTCCGACACTCCCAGGTACACATCAGACACTCCCAGGTACACCTCAGACACTCCAAGGTGCACCTCTGACACTCCCAAGTGCACCTCCTGACACTCCCAGGCACACCTCTGACACTCCCAGGTACAACTCAGACACTCCCAGGTACACCTCCGACACTCCCAGGTACACATCAGACACTCCCAGGTACACCTCAGACACTCCAAGGTGCACCTCTGACACTCCCAAGTGCACCTCTGACACTCCCAGGCACACCTCTGACACTCCCAGGTACAACTCAGACACTCCCAGGTACACCGCTGACACTCCCAGGTTCACCTCTGACACTCCCAAGTACACCTTTGACACTCCCAGGTACACCTCCGACACTCCCAGGTACACCTCCGATACTCCCAGGCACACTTCTCACGCTCCCAGGTACACCACCGACACTCCCAGGTACAACTCCGACACTCCCAGGTACATCTTTTTCACTCCCTGGTTCTCCCCTGACACTCCTAGGTACACCTCATACACTCCCAGGAACACCTCACACACTCCCAGGTACACCTCTGACACTCCCAGGTACACCTCAGACACTCCTAGGTACACCTCTCACAGTCTCAGGTACACCTCTCACACTCCCAGGTTCTCCTGTGACACTACCTGGTACTTCTCTGACACTCCCGGGTTCACCTCAGACACTCCCAGGTACACCTCCGACACTCCCAGGTACACCTCCGATACTCCCAGGCACACTTCTCACGCTCCCAGTACACCTCCGACACTCCCAGGTACAACTCCGACACTCCCAGGTACATCTCTTTCACTCCCTGGTTCTCCCCTGACACTCCTAGGTACACCTCAGACACTCCCAGGAACACCTCACACACTCCCAGGTACACCTCTGACTCTCCCAGGTACACCTCAGACACTCCTAGGTACACCTCTCACAGTCTCAGGTACACCTCTCACACTCCCAGGTTCTCCTGTGACACTACCTGGTACTTCTCTGACACTCGGGTTCCTCAGACACTCCAGGTACACCTCAGACACTCCCAGTATTCCTCTGACACTCCCTGGTACACCTCTGACACTCCCAGGTACACCTCAGACACTCCCTGGTACACCTCTGACACTCCCAGGTACACCTCTTTCACACCCTGGTTCTCCCCTGACACTCCTAGGTACACCTCTCACAGTCTCAGGTACACCTCTCACACTCCTAGGTTCTCCTGTGACAGTTCCTGGTACTTCTTTGACAGTCCCGGGTTCACCTCAGACACTCCCAGGTACACCTCAGACACTCCCAGGTACACCTCTGACACTCCATGTACACCTTTGACACTCCCTGGTAAAAAGAAATTAAGCGTTTTCCGTGAAAAGAAGATAAAAATAAGTAAAATACATTGGTTTTTATCTAAAACTGAGTGTTTTCCGCAAAAAGAAAAAAAAATAACCAAAACAGAATTTTTTAACAGAAAACAAGGCTTGGGTTTGAAAATAAGTTAAATTGACAAAAAAACAGTTTCTGAGAAGAAATTTAGCGTTTTCGTGAAAAACTGAGTGTTTTTCGTAAAAAGAAGTAAAACTTAATAAAATACACTGTTTTCTATCTAAAAGTGAGTGGTTTTGTGAAAAGAAGTAAAACGGGAAATTTGTATCATAAAAAATGGGAAATATCTACTTTCCGGGAAAGTTGGTTATCTATTTTCCAGAAAAGTGGATAAATTATCTACTTTTCGGGAACCGAAGCTAACCCACCCTAACCCAACCCAACCCAACCTACCCCAACCCAACCCAACCTAACCTAAGCTAACCTAACCTAACCTAACCTAGCCTAACCTAAACTAACCTAACCTAACCTAAACTCTAACTTTGAAAATCAGTGTTTTGAAAATAAATTAATAGTTTTCCGTGAAAAGATACTCCCTGGTTCACCTCTGAGACTCCCAGGTACTTCTCTGACACTCCCTGATACACCTCCGATATTCCAAGGTACACCTCCGATATTCCCAGGTACACCTCCGATATTCCCAGTTACTCCTCCGATACTCCCAGGTACACCTTTGAGACTCCCTGGTACTTCACTGACACTCCCTGGTATACCTCTGACATTCGCACGTACACCTCTGACACTATCAGGTACACATTCCGATACTCCCAGGTACACCTCTGACACTCCCAGGTCCGCCTCCGACACTCCCAGGTACAACTCCGACACTCCCAGGTAAACCTCCGATACTCCTAGGTACACTTTTGACAGTCCCAAGTACACCTCTGACACTCCCCTGATAAACCTCTAACACTCCCAGGTACACCGGTGACACTGCCAGGTACACTTCAGACACTGCCAGGTACACCTCCGATATTCCCAAGTACACCACCTATATTCCCAGGTACACCTCCGATACTCCCAGTTACACCTTTGAGACTCCCAGGTACTTCACTGACACTCCCTGGTATACCTCTGACACTCCCAGGTACAACTCTGACACTCCCATGTACACCTCCGATACTCCCAGATACACCTCCGACACTCCCACGTCCGCCTCCGACACTCCCAGGTAAACCTCCGATACTCCTAGGTACACCTCTGACACTCCCAGGTACACCTCTGACACTCCTAGGTATTCCTCTGACACTCCCAGGTACACCTCTGACACTCCTAGGTATTCCTCTGACACTCCCTGGTACACCTCTGACACTCCCAGGTATACCTCAGACATTCCCTGGTACACCTCAGACACTCCCAGGTACACCTCTATCACTCCCTAGTTCTCCCCTGACACTCCCAGGTACACCTCAGACACTTCCAGGTACACCTCAGACACTCCCAGGTACACCTCTAAAACTCCCTGGTACACCTCAGACACTTCTAGGTACACCTCTGACACTCCCAGGTACACCGCTGACACTGCCAGGTACACCTCTGACTCTCCTTGTACACCTCCGACACTCCCAGGTACACCTCTGACACTGCCAGGTAAACCTCCGACACTCCAAGGTACATCTCTGAGGTGTACCTGGGAGTGTCTGAGGTATACCTGGGAGTGTCGGAGGTGTACCTGGGGAGTATCAGAGGTGTGCCTGAAGTCAAGCTAGGGGTGTGCCAGAGTGGAGTGCCTGGGGAGTCAGAAGTCAAAACCAGGGGTGTCACAGAATACCTGGGAGTCAGGTGTGCCTGAGAGTGAGGTGTGCCTGAGCCAGGTGCCAGGAGTGTGTGTCAGGGGCTCAGAGGAGATGTGCCAGGGAGTGTGGGCACCAGGGGGTGGGGTGTGCCTGGAATCCAGGGTGTGGGGGGAAGTGTCTGGGGCTACCTGGGAGTGCCTGGGGTACCTGGGAGTGTCAGAAAGTGTGCCTGGAAGTGCCTGGGGTGTGAGGTGTGCCTAGGAAGTGAGGTGTACCTGGGAGTGTCTGATGTGTACCTGGCAGTGTCAGAGGTGTACCTGGGAGCGTCAGAGGTGTGCCTGGGTGTGTGAGAGGTGTACCTGGGAGTTTCAGAGGTGTACCTGGGAGTGTACCAAACCTAACCTAACCTAACCTAATCTTACCTAACCTAACCTAACCTAACCTAACCTCTAACACTGAAAATCAGTGTTTTGAAAAGAAATTAAGTGTTTTCCGTGAAAATGCTTAATTTCTTTTCAAAACACTAATTTTCAGTTTTAGATTTTAGGTTAGGTTAGGTTAGGTTAGGTTAGGCTAGGTTAGGTTAGGTTAGGTTAGCTTAGGTTAGGTTGGGTTGGGTTGGGGTAAGTTGGGTAGGGATGGGTTAGGGTAGATTAGGTTAGCTTATTTTCCCGAAAAGTAGAAAATCTATCCACTTTTCGGGAAAGTAGGTAACCATCTTTCCCGGCAAGTAGATATTTCCCATTTTTTATGATACAAATTTCTCGTTTTCTATGATAATCTACTTTGCAAAATTAGGTAATATTTCCCTGAAAATTGGAAAATCTACTTCCCCGTAAAAAGAAGTAAACCTAACAGAAATATATTGTGTTTCAATTAAAAGTAAGTTTTCCGTGAAAGAAGTAAAACTAACTAAAATACACTGTTTTTCATCTAAAAGTGTTTTTTGTGAAAAGAAGTAAAACTAACTTTAAAACTACGTTTTAAACAGAAAACAGGGCTTATCTCTTAAAAGAAGTACAACATTAAAAAACAGGTTTTTCAAAAGAATGTGGTCGTTTTCCGTAAAAAGAAGAAAAACTGACTAAAACTAAAAACCAATGTTATGAAAAAAAATAAGCGTTTTCCGTGAAAAGGGTACGACTAATTAAAATACATTGGTTTTCTTCTAAGCTGATTGCTTTCCGTGAAAAGAAGTAAAACTAACTGAAATACACTATTTTCAATTAAATTAAGTGTTTTCCCTGAAAAGAAGTAAAACTAACTTTAAAACACTGTTTTCCAACAGAAAATGAGACATATGAAAAGAAGTATAGCTAACAAAAATAGTGTTTTTGAGAAAAAACTAAACGTTTTCCATGAAAAAAAGCAAAATTAACTAAAATACATTGCTTTTCATCTAAAAGTGTATGTTCTCTGTAAAAAGAAGTAAGACTAACTTTAAAAAACTGTTTTTCAACAGAAAATAATGCTTATTGAGAAATAACTAAACGTTTTCCATGAAAAAAGGTAAAATTAACTAAAATACATTGTTTTTCATCTAAATGTGATTGTTGACGTTAAAAAAAGTAAAACTAACTTCAAAACAGTTTTTTTAACAGAAAACAAGGCTAATCTTTGAAAAAAAGTAAAACATTGTTTTCCGTGAAAAGAAGTAAATTAACTAAAATGCATTATTTTTCATCTAAAACTGAATGCTGTACGTAAAAAATATGTAAAACTAACTAAATATACTGGTTTTCATCTAAAATGAGTCTTTTCCGCAAAAAGTGTTTTTTGTGAAAAGAAGTAAAACTAACTTCAAAACAACGTTTTAAACAGAAAACAGGCTTTATCGTTGAAAAGAAAAATAATTGATTAAAAAACAGAGTTTTGAAAAGATATTGGGCGTTTTCCGTGAAAAGAAGTAAAACTGATTAAATGCATTTCTTTTCTTCAACAAGTGAGTGTTTTTCATGAAAAAAAGTAAAACTAACTAGATACACTATTTTTCATCTAATAGTGAGTGTTTTCCGCAAAAAGATATAAAAATCTATCCAACTTTCCCGGAAAGTAGATATTTCCCATTTTTTATGATACAAATTTCCCGTTTTCTATGATAATCTACTTTGCAAAATTAGGTAATATTTCCCGCAAAATTTGAAAATGTACTTCCCCGAAAAGTCGATAATCTACTTTCCCGAAAAGTAGAAAATCTATCTACTTTTCGGGAAAGTAGATAACCAACTTTCCCGGAAAGTAGATATTCCCCATTTTTTATAAAACAAATTTCCCGTTTTTTATGATAATCTACTTCGCAAAAAAAGGTAATATTTCCCCCCAAATTCGAAAATCTACTTCCCCGATAATCTACAGTGTATTTTTTAAGTTTTACTTCCTTTTACGAAAAACCCTCAGTTTTAAATAAAAAGCACTGTATTTTAGTTCATTTTACTTCTTTTTGCCGAAAACGCTAAATTTCTTCTCAAAAACTGTTTTGTCAATTTAACTTATTTGCAAACACAAGCCTTGTTTTCTGTTAAAAAATTCTGTTTTGAAGTTAGTTTTATTTCTTTTTGCGGAAAACACTCACTTTTAGATGAAAACCAGTGTATTTAGTTAGTTTTACATATTTTTTACGTAAAACATTCAGTTTTAGATGAAAAACAATGCATTTAAGTTAGTCTTTCTTCTTTTCACGAAAAACCCTTAAATTCTTTTCAGAACACTATTTCTTAGTCAGTTTTACTTCTTTTAAAGATTAGCCTTGTTTTCTGGTAAAAACACTGTTTTGAAGTTAGTTTTACTTTTTTTAACGTAAACAATCACATTTAGATGTAAAAGGTATATTTTAGTTAGTTTACTTCTGTTTACGGAAAACACACACTTTTAGATGAAAAGCAATGTATTTTAGTTAATTTTACTTTTATTCATGGAAAACACTTAATTTAATTGAAAATAGTGTATTTCAGTTAGTTTTACTTCTTTTCACGGAAAACGCTTAATTTTTCTCATAACACTGGTTTTTAGTTTTAGTCAGTTTTTCTTTTCACGGAAAACGACCTGTTTTCTGTTTGAAACATAGTTTAGAAGCTTGTTTTAATTCTTTTGACAAAAAACACTTTTAGTTGAAAAACAGTGTATCTTAGTTAGTTTTACTTCTTTCACGGAAAACTTACTTTTAAATGAAACACAGTGTATTTCTGTTAGGTTTACTTCTTTTAACGGGGAAGTAGATTTTCCAATTTTCGGGGAAATATTACCTAATTTGCGAAGTAGATTATCATAGAAAATGGGAAATTTGCATCATAAAAGATGGGAAATATCTACTTTCCGGGAAAGTTAGTTATCTACTTTCCAGAAAAGTAGATAGATTTTTTACTTTTCGGGAATGTAGATTACCGACTTTTCGGGGAAGTAGATTTTCCAATTTTCGGGGAAATATTACCTAATTTGCGAAGTAGATTATCATAGAAAACTGGAAATTTGTATCATAAAAAATGGGAAATATCTACTTTCCGGGAAAGTTGGTTATCTATTTTCCAGAAAAGTGGATATATTATCTACTTTTCGGGAACCTAAGCTAACCCACCCTAACCCAACCCAACCCAACCTACCCCAACCCAACCCAACCTAACCTAAGCTAACCTAACCTAACCTAACCTAGCCTAACCTAAACTAACCTAACCTAACCTAACCTAAACTCTAACTTTGAAAATCAGTGTTTTGAAAATAAATTAAAAGTTTTCAGTGAAAAGATACTCCCTGGTTCACCTCTGAGACTCCCAGGTACTTCTCTGACACTCCCTGATACACCTCCGATATTCCAAGGTACACCTTCGATATTCCCAGGTACACCTCCAATATTCCCAGGTACTCCTCCGATACTCTCAGGTACACCTTTGAGACTCCCTAGTAATTCACTGACACTCCCTGGTATACCTCTGACATTCGCACGTACACCTCTGACACTCCCAGGTACACATTCCGATACTCCCAGGTACACCTCTGACACTCCCAGGTCCGCCTCCGACACTCCCAAGTACAACTCCGACACTCCCAGGTAAACCTCCGATACTCCTAGGTACACCTTTGACAGTCCCAAGTACACCTCTGACACTCCTAGGTATTCCTCTGACATTTCCTGGTACACCTCTGACACTCCCAGGTACACCTCAGACACTCCCTGGTACACCTCTGAAACTCCTAGGTACACCTCTTTCACACCCTGGTTCTCCCCTGACACTCACAGGTACACCTCAGACACTCCCAGGTACACCTCAGACACTCCCAGGTACAAATCTGACACTCCCTGGTACACCTAAGACACTTCTAGGTACACCTCTCACACTCTCAGGTACACCTCTCACTCTCCCAGGTACTCCTGTGACACTCCCTGGTATTTCTTTGACACTCCAAGTACACCTCCGACACACCCATGTACACCTCTGACACTCCCAGGTACTCCACTGACATTCCCTGGTACACCTCTGACACTCTCAGGTCCGCGTCCGACACTCCCAGGTACAATTCCGACCCTCCCAGGTACACCTCAGACACTCCCAGGTACACCTCAGAGATGTACCTTGGAGTGTCGGAGGTTTACCTGGCAGTGTCAGAGGTGTACCTGGGAGTGTCGGAGGTGTACAAGGAGTGTCAGAGGTGTACCTGGCAGTGTCAGCGGTGTACCTGGGAGTGTCAGAGGTGTACCTAGAAGTGTCTGAGGTGTACCAGGGAGTTTTAGAGGTGTACCTGGGAGTGTCTGAGGTGTACCTGGAAGTGTCTGAGGTGTACCTGGGAGTGTCAGGGGAGAACCAGGGAGTGATAGAGGTGTACCTGGGAGTATTTGAGGTGTACCAGGGAATGTCTGAGGTGTACATGGGAGTGTCAGAGGTGTACCAGGGAGTGTCAGAGGAATACCTAGGAGTGTCAGAGGTGTACCTGGGAGTGTTACAGGAATACCTAAGAGTGTCAGAGGCGGACGTGGGAGTGTCAGAGGTGTATCTGGGAGTATCGGAGGTGTACATGGGAGTGTCAGAGGTGTACCTAACCTAACCTAGGTTAAGTTAGGTTGGGGTGGGTTGGGTTGGGTTGGGTTGGGTTAGGTTGGGTTGGGTTTGGTTAGATTGGGTTAGGTTAGGATAGGTTAGATTAGGTTAGGTTAGGTTAGGTTAGGTTACTTTAGGTTAGGTTAGGTTTGGTTGGGTTGCGTTGGGTTGGGTTAGGTTGGGTTAGGTTAGATTAGATTAGGTTAGGTTAGGTTAGGTTTGGTTAGGTTGGGTTAGGTTACGTTAGGTTAGGTGAGGTTAGGTTAGGTTAGGTTACGTGAATTTTAGTTAGTTTTACTTCTTTTCACGAAAAACACTCAGTTTTAGATAAAAACCAATGTATTTTACTTATTTTTATCTTCTTTTCACGGAAAACTATTAATTTCGTTTCAAAACACTGATTTTCAGTGTTAGAGGTCAGGTTAGGTTAGGTTAGCGTAGGTTAGGTTAGGTTAGGTTAGGTTAGGTTAGGTTAGGTTAGGTTAGGTTAGGCTAGGTTAGGTTAGGTTAGGTTAGGTTAGGTTAGGTTAGGTTAGGTTAGGTTAGGTTAGGTTAGGTTGGGTTAGGTTGGGTTTGGTTGTGTTGGGTTTGTTGGGTTGGGTTAGGTTGGGTTGGGTTGGGTTGGGTTGGTTTCTGTTAGGTTAGGTTGGGTTAGGTTAGGTTGGGTTAGGTTGGGTTAAGTTAGGTTGGGTTGGTTTTGGGTTGGGTTTGGTTGGGTTAGGTTAGGTTAGGTTAGGTTAGGTTAGGTTTGGTTAGGTTGGGTTTGGTTGTGTTGGGTTAGGTTAGGTTAGGTTAGGTTAGGTTAGGTTTGGTTAGGTTAGGTTAGGTTAGTTTCGGTTAGGTTAGGTTGGGTTAGGTTAGGTTAGGTTAGGTTAGGTTAGGTCAGGTTAGATTAGGTTAGGTTAGGTTAGGTTAGGTTACTTTAGGTTAGGTTAGGTTTCGTTGGGTTGCGTTGGGTTGGGTTAGGTTGGGTTAGCTAAGATTAGATTAGGTTAGGTTAGGTTAGGTTTGGTTAGGTTGGGTTAGGTTACGTTAGGTTAGGTGAGGTTAGGTTAGGTTAGGTTAGGTGAATTTTAGTTAGTTTTACTTCTTTTCACAAAAAACACTCAGTTTTAGATAAAAACCAATGTATTTTACTTATTTTTTCTTCTTTTCACGGAAAACTATTAATTTCTTTTCAAAACACTGATTTTCAGTGTTAGAGGATAGGTTTGGTTAGGTTAGGTTAAGTTAGGTTAGGTTGGGTTGGGTTGGTTTGGGTTGGGTTGGGATGGGTTAGGTTGGCTTATTTTAGTTTACGTTAGGTTAGGTTAGGTTAGGTTAGGTTAGGTTAGGATTGGTTAGGTTAGGTTAGGTTAGGTTAGGATAAGTTAGGTTAGGTTCGGTTAGGTTTGGTACACTTCCAGGTACACCTCTTAAACTCCCACGTACACCTCCGATACTCCCAAGTACACCTCTGACACTCCCAGGTACTTCTCTGACAATCCCTGGTACACCTCCGATATTCCAAGGTACACCTCCGATATTCCCAGGTACACCTCCGATATTCCCAGGTACACCTCCGATACTCCCAAGTACACCTTTGAGACTCCCTGGTACTTCACTGACACTCCCTGGTATACCTCTGACATTCGCAGGTACACCTCTGACACTCCCAGGTACACATTCCGATACTCCCAGGTACACCTAAGACACTTCTAGGAACACCTCTCACACTCAGGTACACCTCTCACTCTCCCAGGTACTCCTGTGACACTCCCTGGTATTTCTTTAACACTCCAAGTACACCTCCGACACTCCCAGGTACTCAACTGACACTCCCTGGTACACCACTGACACTCCCAGGTACACCTATGACACTCCCACGTACACCTTTGACACTCCAAGGTACACCTCAGACACTCCCAGGTACACCCCAGACACTCCCAGGTACACTTCTCACACTCCCAGGTACACCACCGACACTCCCAGGTACACATCAAACACTCCCAGGTACACCTCAGACACTCCACGGTGCACCTCTGACACTCCCAAGTGCACCTCTGACACTCCCAGGCACACCTCTGACACTCCCAGGTACAACTCAGACACTCCTAGGTACACCTCTGACACTCCCAGGTTCACCTCTGACACTCCCAAGTACACCTTTGACACTCCCAGGTACACCTCCGACACTCCCAAGTACACCTCTGATACTCCCAGGTACACTTCTCACGCTCCCAGGTACACCTCCGACACTCCCAGGTACAACTCCGACACTCCCAGGTACACCTCTTTCACTCCCTGGTTCTCCCCTGACACTCCTAGGTACACCTCAGACACTCCCAGGAACACCTCCCACACTCCCAGGTACACCTCTGACACTCCCAGGTACACCTCAGACACTCCTAGGTACACCTCTCACAGTCTCAGGTACAACTCTCACACTCCTAGGTTCTCCTGTGACAGTACCTGGTACTTCTCTGACAGTCCCGGGTTCACCTCAGACACTCCCAGGTACACCTCAGACACTCCCAGGTACACCTCTGACACTCCATGTACACCTTTGACACTCCCTGGTACACCTCTGACACTCCCAGGTACACCTCTGACACTCCCAGGTACACCTCTGAAACTCCCAGGTACACGTCTGACACTCCCAGGTACTCCACTGACATTCCCTGGTACACCTCTGACACTCCCAGGTCCGCGTCCGACACTCCCAGGTACAATTCCGTCACTCCCAGGTACACCTCCGATACTCCTAGGTACACTTCTCATGCTCCCAGGTACACCTCCGACCCTCCCAGGTACACCTCAGACACTCCCAGGTACACCTCAGAGATGTACCTTGGAGTGTCGGAGGTGTACCTGGCAGTGTCAGCGGTGTACCTGGGAGTGTCAGAGGTGTACCTAGAAGTGTCTGAGGTGTACCAGGGAGTGTTAGAGGTGTACCTGGGAGTGTCTGAGGTGTACCTGGAAGTGTCTGAGGTGTACCTGGGAGTGCCAGGGGAGAACCAGGGAGAGATAAGTGGGGTGTCTGAGTGTACCATGTCTGGTGTGCAAGTGTGAAACCAGGTGTCAGAGCTAGGAGTGACGGGGTGTGCCTGAGCCTAGAGGTGAGAATGTGCACAGAGTGTCAGAAGGTGTACCTGGGAGTGTCAGAGGTGTGCTGGGAGTGTCAGAGGCCAGGGTGTCAGTGATGCCTGGGGTCTCAGGCTGTGTGCCTGGGATTGTCGAAGGTGTACCTGGCAGTGTCTGAAGTGTACCTGGCAGTGTCAGCGGTGTACCTGGGAATGTCACCGGTGTACCTGGGAGTGTTAGAGGTTTATCAGGGAGTGACAGAGGTGTACCTGGGAGTGTGAGAAGTGTACCTGGGAGTGTCTGCGGTGTACCTGGGAGTGTCAGAGGTGTACCTGGGAGTGTCAGGGGTTTACCAGGGAGTCAGTGGAGTACCTGGGAGTGTCAGAGGTGTACCTGGGAGTGTCAGAGGTGTACCTGGGAGTGTCAAAGGTGTGTCTGGGAGTGTCGGACGTGTTCCTGGGAGTGTGAGAGGTGTACCTGGAGTGTCTGAGAGGTGTGCCTGGGAGTGTCTGATGTGTGCCTGGGGAGTGTCTGAGGTGTACCTGGGAGTGTCTGGGGTACCTGGGGAGTGTTGGCTTAGAACCAGGGGGTGAAAGAGGTGTGCCTGGGAGAGTCAGAGGGGTGTGAGGAGTGTCTGGGGGTGTACCTGGGAGTATCTGCAGTGTGCCTGGGAGTGTCTGAGGTGTACCTGGGGGAGTGTCAGGGTGTGCCTGGGGCGTTAGAGGTGTACCTGGAGTGTCAGGGAGTGTGAGTGGAGTACATGGGGAGTGTCAGAGGTGTATCTGGGAGTGTCGGCGGTGTACATGGAATGTCAGAGGTGTGCCTGGCCGTGTCAGCGGTGTACCTGGGAGTGTTGGAGGTGTGCCTGGGAGTGTCTTAGGTGTACCTGGGAGTGTCAGAGGTTTACCAGGGAGTGTCAGAGGAATACCTAGGAGTGTCAGAGGTGTACCTGGGAGTGTCAGAGGTGTTCCTGGGAATGTCAGAGGTGTACCTGGGAGTGTCAGGGGTGTACCAGGGAGTGTGAGTGGAGTACATGGGAGTGTCAGAGGTGTATCTGGGAGTGTCGGCGGTGTACATGGAATGTCAGAGGTGTACCTGGCCGTGTCAGCGGTGTACCTGGGAGTGTCAGAGGTGTGCCTGGAAGTGTCGTAGGTGTTCCTGGGAGTGTCAGAGGTGTGCCTGGAAGTGTCTTAGGTCTACCTGGGAGTGTCACAGGAGTACCTGCGAGTGTGAGAAGTGTACCAAGAAGTGACTGAGGTGTAACAGGGAGTGTCTGAGGTGTACCTGTGAGTGTCAGGGGAGAACCAGGTAGCGAAAGAGGTGTACCTGAGAGTGTCAGAGGTGTACCAGGGAGTGTCTTAGTTGTACCTGGGAGTGTCAGAGGTGTACCAGGGAGTGTCACAGGAATACCTAGGAGTGTCAGAGGTGTACCTGTCAGTGTCAGAGGTGTACCTAGGAGTATCGGAGGTTTACCTGGGAATATCGGGTGTGCCTGAGAATATCGGAGGTTACCAGGGAGTGTGTCGGAGGCGGACGTGGGAGTATCAGAGGTGTACATGGGGAGTGTCAGAGGTGTACCTGGAAGTGTCAGTGAAGTACCTGGGAGTCTCAAAGGTGTACCTGGGAGTATCGGAGGTGTACCTGGAATATAGGAGGTGTGCTTAGGAATATCGGAGGTGTACCTGGGAGTATCAGGTGTACCTGGGAGTGTTAGAGGTGTACCTGGGAGTATCAGAGGTGTACCTGGGGTGTACCAAACCTAACCTAACTAACGTCTAACACTGAAAATCAGTGTTTTTGAAATTAAGCGTTTTCCGTGAAAAGAAGATGAAAACAAGTAAACCTAAGCAAACCTATCTAACCCTGCCTAACCTAAAGTAACCTAAGCTAACCTAACCTAACTAACCTAGCAACCCAACATCCCAGCCCAACCTAACCTAACTAACCTAACCCTTCTTAACCCAACTCAACCCAAACCAACACAACCAGAAGCCTAACCTAACCTAAACTAACTATAGAGTTCTTCAACAGAAAACTCGACACATGTTCGATAATATGTACAACTAACTAAAAAACAGTGTTTTTGTAAGGAAATTCAACGACTTCCGTGAGTGTTTTCGTGAAAAGATGTAAAACTAACTAAAATTCATAACTAACCTAACATAACCTAACCGAACCTAACCTAACCTAACCTAACCCTAACCTAACCTAATCTAACCTAACCTAACCTCTTCTAACTAATCTAACCTGGTTACCTGTCTAACCTAGCCCAACTAGCCTAACCTAACATAACCTAGCCCAGCCAAACCTAACCGAACCTAGCCAAACTTAGCTTCAACACAACCTAATGTAACCTAACTAACCTAACTTATTTCTAACCTAACCTAACCTAACCTAACCAACCTAACCAAGCCTGCTAACCCAGCAGCAACGTAACCTAACCTAACCTAACCTAACCTAACCTAACCTAACCTAACCTAACCTAACTCTTCCTAAATCTAACAAGAAAATTAGTGTTTAAAAAATTAAGCGTTTTCCGTGAAAAAAGATAAAAATAAGTAAAATACATTGGTTTTATCTAAAACTGAGTGTTTTTCGCAAAAAAAAAAATAAACAATTTTTAACAGAAAACAAGGCTTGGGTTTGAAAATAAGTTAAATTGACTAAAAACAGTTTCTGAGAAGAAATTTAGCGTTTGCGTGAAAAACTGAGTGTTTTCGTAAAAAGTAAAACTTAATAAAAACTTTTCTATCTAAAAGTAGTGTTTGTAAAGAAGTAAAACGGGAAATTTGTATCATAAAATGGAATATCTACTTTCAGGAAGTTGGTTATCTATTTTCAGAAAAGTGGATAGATTATCTACTTTCGAGGACCTAAACTAACCTAACCCACCTAGTAAGCCTATTTAGCTAGCCCAACCTAACCTAAGCTAACCTAACCTAAGGTAACCTAGCCTAACCTAAACTAACCTAACCTAACCTAACCTAAACTCTAACTTTGAAAAGCAGTGTTTGAAAATAAATTAATAGTTTTCCGTGAAAAGAAGATAAAAAAGTAAAATATGGTTTATATATAAAACTGAGTGTTTTTGTGAAAAATAAAACTAACTAAGATTCACCTAACAACCTAACACAACCTTTGCCTAACCTAGAGCCTAACTGCTTCCTAACCTAACCTAACCTAACCTAACCTAACTTCTTGCCTAATAACCTGGCAACTCTTGCCAGCCCTGCCCAAAGAACCTAACCCAACACTAAAGTAACCTAACTTCCTCTTCTAACCTAATCTAACCTAACCTAACCTAACCTAACCTCTAACACTGAAAATCAGTGTTTTGAAAATAAGTAAAAATACATTGGTTTTATCAAACTGAATGTTTTCGTGAAAAGAAATAAAACTAACTAAAATTCACACAACCTAACCTAACACAACTTCTTACTATCTAACCTAACCTAACCTAACCTAACCTAGCAACCTAACATAGCCTGACCTAACACAACCTAACCAGAGGCAACTAACCTAACCTAACCTAACCTAAGCTAACCTAACCTAGCTAACCTAGGTTAAGTTTGGTTTCAGGAATGGAGTTGAGTTTGGTGGAATGGAATTGGGTTGGATGGGTTGAGATGAGTTAGATGGGTTAGGTTAGGATGGAGCCAGAGTTGAGTTGGGAAATTAGAGTAATTTTAGTTAGTTTACTTTCTTTTCGACACTCATTTAGATAAAACTAATGTGTTTTACTTATTTTATCTTCTTTCACGGAAAACTATTGAATTTCTTTTCAAAACTGATTTTTAGTGTTGGAGTGGAGTTAGGGTGGGTTAGGTTGGAATTAGGCTGGAGACCAAGGATGGAGATTGGAATTAACTTGGGTTGGGTTGGGTGGGACAGGGGTAGGGACAGGTTGGGGTTGGGTTGGTTAGTTTAGGTTAGAGTTGGAATAGGTGGGACAGTAAGGTTGGAGTTAAGTTAGGTGGGGTTAGGTTAGGTTAGATTGGAGATAAGAGTGATTTAGTTAGTTTGCTTCTTACGACAAACTCTCACGATTGTTGAATTTCCTTAAAAAACACTGTTTTCGTTAGTTGTACATATTTTCGAATACGTGCCGTGTTTTCTCTTGAAGAACTCTGTTTTGAAGTTAGTTTCTTCTTTTCACGGTTGGGTTAGGTTAGGGTTAAACTGGAGTTAGGTTAGGTTAGGTTAAGTTAGATAAATTTTAGTTAGTTTTACTTCTTTTCTGAAAAACACTCAGTTTAGATGAAACCAATGTATTTTTATACTTTTATCTTCTTTCTGGAAACCTGCTTTCTTTTCAAAACACTGATTTTCAGTGTTGGAAGTTAAGTTAGGTTAGATTGTAATTGGGGATGGAATTAGGTTGATTTGGTTAGGATGGTTTTAGGTTAGGTTAGGTTGGTGAGTTGGATTTTGGGGTTGGATTAGGTTGGGTTAGTTTAGTTTAGGTTAAGGTTAGGTGGAATTGGTTTGAGGTTGGGTTAGGTTAGATTAGGTTTGGTTAGGTCTTAGGTTGGGATAGGTTAGGTGTTGGGTTAGGTTAGGTTAAGGTTAGGTTGGGTGGGTTAGGTTGGGTTTGGTTGTGTTGGGTTGGGTTAGGTTAGGTTAGGTGGGTTAAGGTTAGGTTAGGTCAGGTTAGGTTAGTTTCGGTAGGTTGGTTTCGGTTAGGTTGGGTTGGGTTGGGTTGGGTTATGTTAGTTTCGGTTTGGTTAGTTTCGGTTGAGTTAGGTTGGGTTAGGTTGGAGTTAGGTTAGGTTAGGTTAGGTCGGTATTAGATTAGGTTAGGTTAGGTTGGGTTAGGTTACTTTGGGATAGGTTAGGTTTGGTTGGGTTGGGTTGGGTTGGGTTAGGGGTTAGGTTAGATTAGGTTAGGTTGGGTTTAGGTTAGGTTGGGTTAGCAGGTTGGGTTAGGTTACGTTAGGTTAGGTGAGGTGGAGTTGGGTTAGGTGAATTTTGTTAGTTTGGCAATACGTGGCACG
>NW_024711814.1:0-9388 GCF_018991925.1 Homarus americanus | reverse complement strand
ACTCGATCAGGGGACTTTGTTTTACTCGATCAGGAACTTTGTTATTTTCGACCAAGGGCCTTTGTTATACTCGAGTCGGGGAATAGGTTATACTCGATCATGGGGCTTTGTTATACACGATCAAGGACTTTGTTATACTCGACCAGGGACTTTCTTATACTCGACGAGGGTTCTTTGTTGTACTCGATCAGGGGACTTTGTTACACTCGCTCAGGGGACTTTGTTATAGTCGATCAGCGGACTTTGTTATACTCGATCAGGGGACTTTGTTATACTCGATCAGGGGACTTTGTTATACTCGATCAGGGGTTTTTTTTTTACTCGATCAGGTAACTGTGTTATATTCGATCAGAGGCCTTTGTTATAATCGTTCAGGGGATATTGTTATACTCGATCAGGGGAGTTTGTTATTCTCGATCAGGAGACTTTGTTATACTCGATCAGGCGACTTTGTTATATTAGATGAGGGGACTTTGTTATTCCCGATCATGGGACTTTGTTATATTCGATGAGGGGACTTTGTTATACTCGATCACGTGACTTTGTTATACTCGACCAGGGGACTTTGTTATTCTCGATCATGGGCCTTTGTTATACTTGATCAGGGGGCTTTGTCATATTCGATCAGGGGACTGTGATATTCTCGATCAGGGGGACTTTGTTATACCCGATCAGGGGACTTTGATATACTCGATCAGGGAACTTTGTTATACTCGATCAGGGGCCTTTGTTATACTCGTTCAGGCGCCTTTGTTATATTCGATCAGGGGCCTTTATTATACTTGACCAGGGGACTTTGTTATACTCGATGAGGGGCCTTAGTTAAACTCGATGAGGGGCCTTTGTGATACTCGATCAGGAGACTTTGTTATACTCGATCAGGGGACTTTGTTATACTCGATCAGGGGGTTTTGTTTTACTCGATCAGGTAACTTTGTTATATTCGATCAGGGGCCTTTTTTATAATCGTTCAGGGGACTTTGTTATACTCGATAAGGGGACTTTGTTATACTTGATCAGGGGCCTTTGATATATTCGATGAGGGGACTTTGTTATTCTCGATCATGGGACTCAAGCCATACCTCGACCAGAGCTCTTGTTATACCTGACCAGGTATTCCTTGCTTATACCTGACTGGGGCCTTTTGACATACCTGACTAGGGACTTTGTTATACCCGATAAGGGACTTTATATACTCGATCAGGGACTTGAAAGAGTACTTGATGAGGGGCCTTTGTTATACTCGATGAGGGGCCTTTGTTATTCTCGATCAGGGACTTTGTTATACTCGACCAGGGTTCTTTGTTATACTCGACGAGGGGAGTTTGTTGTACTCGACCAGGAGACTTTGTTATACTTGATCAGGGGACTTTGTAATACTCGATGAGGGGGCTTTGTTATACACGATCAGGGGGCTTTGTAATACTTGAACAGGGGCCTGTGTTCTAATCGTTCAAGGGACTTTGATATACTCGATCAGGGAGTTTGTTATACTCGATCCGGGGACTTTGTTATACCCTAATTGTGGACTTTGTTATACCTGATCAGGGCCTATTATAATTGATCAGGGACTTTCTTTATACTCTCGATCAGGGACTTTGTCATACTCGATCAGGGACTCTTTGCTAAACCTCGATGAGGGCCTTTGTTAAATTCCGATGAGGCCTTTGTTATAATTCTCGACCAGACTTTGTTATACTCTCGATCAGGGGCCTTTTGTTTATACTCTTTTCGATCAGGATCTTTGTTATACTCGATCAGGGGCCTTTGTTATACTCGATCAGGGAACTTTGTTTTACTCGATCAGGGGCCTTTGTTATAATCGTTCAGAGGACTTTGTTATACTCGATCAGAGGCCTTTGTTATACTTGATCAAGGGACTTTGTTATACTCGATCAGGGGACTTTGTTATACTCGACCAGGGGAGTTTGTTATACTCGACCAGGGGACTTTGTTATCCTCGATCAGGGGGCTTTGTTATACTCGATTAGGGAACATTGTTGTACCCGATCAGGGGACTTTGCTATACTCGAGCAAGGAACTTTGGTATACTCGGTGAGGGGACTTTGTTATACTCGATCAGGGGACTTTGTTATACTTGTTCAGCGGACTTTGTTATACTTGATCTGGAGACTTTGTTATACTCGATGAGGGGGCTTTCTTATACACGATGAGGGGGGCTTTGTTATACTTGATGAGGGGCCTTTGTTATCATCGTTCAAATGACTTTGTTATACTCAATCTGGGGACTTTGTTATACTCGACCAGGGGAGTTTATTATACTCGAGCAGGGGACTTTGTTATACGCGATCAAGGGCCTTTGTTAAACTCGATTGGGGTCCTTTGTTATACTCGATCAGGGGACTTTGTTATACTCGATCAGGGGACTTTGTTATACTCGATCAGAGGTCTTTGTTATACTCGATCAGGGGACTTTGTTATACTCGATCAGGAAACTTTGTTATACTCGATGAGGGGACTTTGGTATACTCGATCAAGGACTTTGTTATCCTCGATCAGGGGACTCTGTTATACTCGATGAGGGGGCTTTGTTATAATCGATCAGGGGACTTTGTTATACTCGATGAGGGCACTTTGTTATACTCGATTAGGAGGCTTTGTTATACTCGATCAAGGGACTTTGTTATTCTCGACCAGGGGGACTTTGTTATACCCGATCAGGGGATTTTGTTATCCTCGATCAGGGAACTTTGTTATACTCGATCACGGACCTTTGTTATCCTCGTTCAGGCACCTTTGTTATATTCAATAAGTGGCCTTTGTTCTACTCGACCAGGGGACTTTGTTATACTCGATGAGGGGCCTTTGTTAAACTCGATCAGGGGCTTTTGTTATACTCGATCTGGGGACTTTGTTTTACTCGATCAGGGGACTTTGTTATACTCGATCAGGGGATTTTGTTTTACTCGATCAGGTAACTTTGTTATATTCGATCAGGGGCCTTTGTTATAATCGTTCAGGGGACTTTGTTATACTCGATCAGGGGACTTTGTTATATTCGATGAGGGGACTTTGTTATTCTCGATCATGGGACTTTGTTATACTCGATGAGGGACCTTTTTTATACTCGATGAGGGGACTTTGTTCTACTCGATGAGGGGAATTTGTTATACACGATGAGGGGACTTTGTTATATTCGATGACAGGACTCTGTTATACTCGACCATGGGACTTTGTTATACTCGATGAGGGGCCTTTGTTATACTCGATCAGGGGCCTTTGTTATACCCGATCAGGGGACTTTGTTATACTCGATCAGTAGACTTTGTTATACTCTATGAGGGGGCTTTGTTTTACTCGAGCAGGGAACTTTGTTATACTCGGTGAGGGGACTTTGTTATTCTCGATCAAGGGACTTTGTTTTATTCGATTAGGGGGCTTTTTTATACTCGATCAGGGGACTTAGTTATACTCGATCAGGGGCCTTTGTTATATTCGATGAGGGGACTTTGTTATTCTCGATCAAGGGACTTTGTTTTACTCGATGAGGGGGCTTTTTTATACTCGATCAGGGGACTTAGTTATACTCGATCAGGGGCCTTTGTTATACTCGACCAGGGGACTTTGTTATACTCGATCTGGGGCCTTTGTTATACTTGATCAGGGGGCTTTGTTATACTCGAACAGGGGACTTTGTTATACTCGATGAGGGGACTCTGTTATACTCGACCAGGGGAGCTTTGTTATACTCGATCAGGGGCTTTGTTATACTTGGTAAGTGGGCTTTGTTATACTCGATCAGGGGACTTTGTTATTCTCGATAAGGGGGACATTGTTATACTCGATCAGGGGCTTTGTTATACTCGTTCAGGGGACTTTGTTAGACTCGATCAGAGGACTTTGTTATACTGGAACAGGGGCCTTTGTAAACTCGATCAAAGGCCTTTGTTATTCTCGATGAGGGGCCTTTGTTAAACTCGATGAGGCAACTTTGTTCTACTCGTTCAGGGGACTTTGTTATACTTGATCAGGGGACTTTGTTATACTCAATGAGAGGGCTTTGTTATACTCGATCAGGGGGCTTTGTTATACTTGATCAGGGGCCTTTGTTATAATCGTTCAGGGGTCTTTGTTATACTCGATCAGGGGACTTTGTTATACTCGATCAGGGGACTTTGTTATACTCGACCAGGGGAGTTTGTTATACTCGACCAGGGGACTTTGTTATACTCGATGAGGGGCCTCTGTTCTACTCGATCAGGGGAATTTGTTATAATCGATCAGGGGACTTTGTTATATTCGATGAGGGGACTTTGTTATACTCGATCATTGAACTTTGTTATACTCGATGAGGGGCCTTTGTTATACTCGATTAGGGGCCTTTGATATACCCGATCAGGGTACTTTGCTATACTCGATCAGGTGACTTTGTTATACTCGTTCAAGGGACTTTGTTATTCTCGATCAGTGGACTTTGTTATACTCTATGAGGGGGCTTTGTTATACTCGATCAGGGAACTTTGTTATACTCTGTGACGGGACTTTGTTATACTCGATCAGGGGACATTGTTTTACTCGATCAGGGGGCTTTGTTATACTCGATCAGGGGACTTTGTTATACTCTATCAGGGGCCTTTGTTATATTCGATCAGGGGCCTTTGTTATACTCGATCAGGAGACTTTGTTATACTGGAATAGGGGACTTTGTTATAATCGTTCAGGCGACTTTGTTATACTCGATCAGATTTTTGAGCTATCGATCAGTGGGGACTTTGCTATACTCGACCAGGAAGCTGGTATTATACTCGATCAGAGTGACTTTGTTATACCTGATCAGGGGCCTTTGTTATACCCGATTAGGGGACTTTGTTATACTCGATCAGTAGACTTTGTTATACTCTATGAGGGGGCTTTGTTATACTCGAGCAGGGAACTTTGTTATACTCGGTGAGGGGACTTTTTTATTCTCGATCATGGGACTTTGTTATACTCGATGAGGGGCCTTTGTTATACTCGATCAGGGGACTCTTTTATACTCGACCAGGGGACTTTGTTATACTCGATCAGAGGCCTTTGTTATACTTGATCAAGGGGGTTTGTTATACTCGATCAGGCGACTGTGTTATACTCGATCAGGGGGACTTTGTTATACTCGATCAGGGAACTTTGTTATACTTGATGAGGGGCCTTTGTTATAATCATTCAGGGGACTTTGGTATACTCGATCAGGGGACTTTGTTATACTCGATCAGGGGAGTTTTTTATACTTGACCAAGGGACTTTGTTATACTCGATCAGGGGCCTTTGTTAAACTCGATCAGGGGCCCTTGTTATACTCGATCAGGGGACTTTGTTATACTCGATCAGGGGACTTTGTTATAGTCGATGAGGCGTCTTTGTTATACTCTATTAGGGAACTTTGTTATACTCGATCAGGAGACTTTGTTATACTCGATCAGGGGACTTTGTTATACTCGATCATGAGACTTTGTTATACTTGATGAGGGGCCTTTTTTATACTCGATCAGGGGCCTTTGTTATACCCGATCAGGGGACTTTGTTATACTCGATCAGTGGACTTTGTTATAATCGATCAGGGAACTCTGTAATACTCGATCAGGGGATTTTGTTATACTCGATGAGGGGCCATTGTTATACTGGATCATGGGACTTTGTTATACTCGATGAGGGGCCTTTGTTATACTCGATCAGGGGGCTTTGCTATACTCGATTAGGGTACCTTGTTATTCTCGATCATTGGACTTTTTTATACTCGATCAGGGGACTTTGTTATAATCGTTCAGGCGACTTTGTTATAATCGTTCAGGGGACTTTGTTATACTCGATCATGGGACTTTGTTATACTCGATCAGGGGACTTTGTTATACTCGACCAGGGGAGTTTGTTGTACTCGATTAGGGGCCTTTGTTAAACTCGATCAGGGGCTTTTGTTATACTCAATCAGAGGGACTTTGTTATACTCGATCAGGGGACTTTGTTATACTCGATCAGGGGCTTTGCTACTCGATTAGGGTACCTTGTTATTCTCGATCATTGGACTTTTTATACTCGATCAGGGGACTTTGTTATACTCGATCAGGGGACTTTTTTATACTCGATCAGGGGACTTTGTTATACTCGATGAGGGCCTTTGTTATACTCGATCAGAGGCCTCGTTTTACTCGATCAGGGGACTTTGTTATACTCGATCAGGAGACTTTGTTATAATCGATTGGGACTTTCTTATACTCGATCAAGGACTTTGTTATCCTCGATCAGGGGACTTTGTTATACTCGATGAGGGGGCTTTGTTATACTCGATCAGGGGACTTTGTTATACTCGATGAGGGGACATTGTTATACTCGATTAGGGGCCATTTTTATACTCGATCAGGGGACTTTGTTATACTCGAATAGGGGACTTTGTTATAATCGTTCAAGCGACTTTGTTATACTCGATCAGGGGACTTTGTTATACTCGATCAGGGGACTTTGTTATACTCGTCCAGGGGAGTTTGTTATACTCGATCAGGGGACTTTGTTAAACTCGATGAGGGGACTTTCTTATACTCGATCAGTGGACTTTGTTATATTGGAAGGGGTGACTTTCTTATTCTCGATTATGGGACTTTGTTATACTCGATCAGGGGCCTTTGTTATACTCGACTAGGGGACTTTATTATACTCGACCAGGGGACTTTGTTATACTCGATTAGGGGCCTTTGTTATACTTGAGCAGGGGCCTTTGTTTTACTCGATCAGGGGACTTTATTATGCTCGACCAGGGGTCTTTGTTATACTCGATCAGGGGCCTTTGTTATACTTGATCAGGGGACTTTGTTATTCTCGATCAGTGGACTTTGTAATACTCGATCAGGGGACTTTGTTATACTCGATCAGGAGACTTTGTTATAATCGACCAGGGGACTTTGTTATACTCGATGAGGGGCCTTTGTTATACTCGATCAGGGGGCTTTGCTATACTCGATTAGGGTACCTTGTTATTCTCGATCATTGGACTTTTTTATACTCGATCAGGGGACTTTGTTATACTCGATGAGGGGCCTTTGTTAAACTCGATTAGGGGCCTTTGTTATACTCGAACAGGAGACTTTGTTATACTCGATTAGGGGACTTTGTTATATTCGATCAGGGGGCTTTGTTTTACTCGATCAGGAAACTTTGTTATACTCGATCAGGGTCCTTTGTTATTATCGTTCAGGGGACTTTGTTATCCTCGATTAGGGGCCATTTTTATACTCGATCAGGGGACCTTGTTATACTCGAATAGGGGACTTTGTTATAATCGTTCAGGCGACTTTGTTATACTCGATCAGGGGACTTTGTTATACTCGATCAGGGGACTTTGTTATACTCAACCAGGGGACTTTGTTATACTCGACCAGGGGAGTTTGTTGTACTCGACTAGGGGCCTTTGTTAAACTCGATCAGGGGCTTTTGTTATACTCAATCAGTGGACTTTGTTATACTCGATCAGGGGACTTTGTTATACTCGATCAGGGGGCTTTGCTATACTCGATTAGGGTACCTTGTTATTCTCGATCATTGGACTTTTTTATACTCGATCAGAGGACTTTGTTATAATCGTTCAGGCGACTTTGTTATAATCGTTCAGGGGACTTTGTTATACTCGATCAGGGGACTTTGTTATACTCGATCAGGGGACTTTGTTATACTCGACCAGGGGAGTTTGTTGTACTCGATTAGGGGCCTTTGTTAATCTCGATCAGGGGCTTTTGTTATACTCAATCAGGGACTTTGTTATACTCGATCAGGGGACTTTGTTATACTCGATCAGGGGGCTTTGCTATACTCGATTAGGGTACCTTGTTATTCTCGATCATTGGACTTTTTTATACTCGATCAGGGGACTTTGTTATACTCGATCAGGGGACTTTTTTATACTCGATTAGGGGACTTTGTTATACTCGATGAGGGGCCTTTGTTATACTCGATTAGAGGCCTCGTTATACTCGAGCAGGGGACTTTGTTATACTCGATCAGGAGACTTTGTTATACTCGATCAGTGGACTTTGTTATACTCGATCAAGGACTTTGTTATCCTCGATCAGGGGATGTTGTTATACTCGATGAGGGGGCTTTGTTATACTGGATCAGGGGACTTTGTTATACTCGATGAGGGGACATTGTTATTCTCGATTAGGGGCCATTTTTATACTCGATTAGGGGACTTTGTTATACTCGAATAGGGGACTTTGTTATAATCGTTCAAGCGACTTTGTTATACTCGATCAGGGGACTTTTCGATCAGGGGACATTTATACTCGTCCAGGGGAGTTTTATTTATACTCGATCAGGAGACTTTGTTATACTCGATGAGGGGCCTTTGTTAAACTCGATCAGGGCCCCTTGTTATACTCGATCAGGGGACTTTGTTATACTCGATCAGGAGACTTTGTTATCCTCGATCAGGGGGTTTTGTTTTACTCGATCAGGAAACTTTGTTATACTCGATCAGGGGCCTTTGTTATAATCGTTCAGGGGACTTTGTTATACTCGATCAGGGGACTTTGTTATACTCGATCAGGGGTCTTTGTTATACTCGATCGGGGGCTTTGTTTTACTCGATCAGGAAACTTTGTTATACTCGATCAGGGGCCTTTGTTATACCCAATTAGGGGACTTTGTTATACTCGATCAGAGGCCTCGTTATACTCGATCAGGGGACTTTGTTATACTCGATCAGGAGACTTTGTTATACTCGATCAGGGGACTTTGTTATACTCGATTAGGGGACTTTGTTATACTCGATGAAGGGCCTTTGTTATACTCGATGAGGGGACTTTGTTATACTCGATCAGGGGACATTGTTATATTCGATGAGAGGACATTGTTATACTCGATGATGAGACTGTGTTATACTCGTTCAGGGGACTTTGTTATACTCGATCAGGGGACATTGTTATATTCGATAAGAGGACATTGTTATACTCGATGATGGGACTGTGTTATACTCGTTCAGGGGACTTTGTTATACTCGATCAGGGGACTTTATTATACTCGAATAGGGACCTTTGTTAAACTCGATCAAAGGCCTTTGTTATTCTCGATGAGGGGCCTTTGTTAAACTCGATTAGGGGACTTTGTTCTACTCATTCAGGGGACTTTGTTACACTTGATCAGGGGATTTTGTTATAGTCGATGAGGGGGCTTTGTTATACTCGATCAGGGGGCTTTCTTATACTTGATCAGGGGCCTTTGTTCTATTCGTTCAGGGGACTTTGTTATACTCGATCAGGGGACTTTGTTATACTCGATCAGGGGACTTTGTTATACTCGATCCAGGGACTTTGTTACACTCGATCAGGGGCCTTTGTTATACTCCATCAGGGGACTTTGTTATACTCGACCAGGGTTCTTTGTTATACCCGATGAGGGGACTTTG
>NW_024711813.1:0-8022 GCF_018991925.1 Homarus americanus | reverse complement strand
AAAGCTGCTGTGAGAAACCACATTAAAGTTCATAATCGTCTAGATTCATATGACTGTGAGGAATGTGAGAAATCATTTGCAACCAAATATCGTCTAAAAGCTCACTTGAAAACTCATATTGATAGGGATAGACCTCATAAGTGTAGAGTTTGCAATAAATCCTTTTATACACGTTATCATCTGAATACGCACATGAGATCCCATGAAGGAGTAAGAAATTTTGTTTGTGAACTATGTGGCAAGGCCTTGTCCACACAAAAGACCCTGGAGCTTCATGCACTGACTCACACTGGTGAGAAGCCATTCCAATGTGAGATCTGTGGTTCTACTTTTAGGCAGAGAAGTAACCTGCTCACGCATATCAAAGCAACACATTATCAAGAAAAGAATTATCATTGTCAGATGTGTCAAAAATCTTTTGTAAGAAAGAGGCTTTTAGTTTATCACATGAATAGTGTTCACACTGGCCAAAGGCCATACAAGTGTGAACTGTGTAATGCTAGCTTTGTGTACCCACATTATTACAAGAGGCATTTACGAAAACACACTGGAATCAAGCCACACAAATGTAATGTTTGTGGTAAGACTTTTGCTTCAAGGGAAAACCGTAATGCTCACATGTTCATACACTCTGACAAAAAGCCATACGAATGCAAAATCTGTGGGGCAGGTTTCATGCGAAAGCCATTGTGTGTGTCACATTTGGCAAATCATGGCCACACTGAAAATGCCGAGGACTATATACTTTTTAATTCTCCGAGCCTACTAGTTGGTGGCCACGAAGAATTGATAGTAGCTGAAGATGAGGAAGCAGCGCGTGCTGTTCATGCAGTCAGGATGGCTGAAGAAACCAGTGCACAAGAAACAATAGTAGCAGAATCAACACAGATAATGCGTGATACAAAAGTAGTGAAGGTTATGTCTAGACCTGTACATATTATTGAGGCGGATGACACTACTCGATATGTTATTCATTCAGGAGACCGTGTGAGGGATGAAAACATGGAGCACTTTTTTGCTGCTTTACAAGGTCAAGTTGTTGAGGTGCGTACAGAGGACTTCTAGTATGTACAGTGTTTTTTTTCCTTTGATTAATTGTATTGGTTTTAAACGCAGTGCACATTATTGCACGTCTTCTTTGTATACAGTAATCTTGGAGTATTTTTGCAGGTGTAGCCATCATAACGCCCATTTGTATACAAACTCCTTAACTTTCTTTATTTTACATCAGCTCTTGCAGTAGTTTAACATCTGCCTTTTGTCTTTCTCTCCATAAATCCACAACTCATCAGTCCTGACAGCACACCATCTCTTATATACATTTCACTTATTACATACTTACAAGCCATTTGTTGCTACAATGCAGAATAACCAAAATCATGAGGAACACAAACTCTCCCTTCATATACTGCAAGTCTGTCACTAACTCTGACTGCTACAACATATGTGCTTTGTTTTGATGTTCTCCTTCCACAACAAGACTCCAAGACACCTATTTCAATGATCCCTGTTGCTTTCTACAGCTCAGTAGCATATTTATTCACTCCTATCTTCATTCATTATTTTCATTACTGTAATATTGTTTCTGTTATTTAAGACTTTACAGTATCTCAGTATTAATTCATATCACTTGTTAAATGTTATTAAGTACTAAGTTTGTATGTTCATAAAAAAATGTTGACTTATCATTTGTTGTAAATTAAATAAAGATATTGACACTATGAAAGAATAATTTGTATATATTGTAATTCCTATCATCCAAAGAACATCTGAGGAAAAATGAATAACATCGAACAACACCTTCTGGTGTTAGCCATCTGCTTCAGCATTACCAGATATTAGAGGGAAGGTTAAAGGTAAGGTTCACCCTTCCCTTTAACCTTATGACAATTTATGTCATTTTACTCCTAAGCTGACAATTGTGTCACTTTTTCCTACATTTTCCTTTCTGCCTCATTAATAATGTCCAAACTCGCCCAAAATAAAACTTGTATGTTTTACAATCAACTCAATACATCACACATGTATTTATGGAAATTTAATGTACAGTACATTTAAATTTATTAATCCAGCGTAAAGGCAGTTCAAGGATAACAGGTATTGTAAGCCCAAGAACACGCCCTTATCTCATGCCTATAACTGAATTCCTGAGTTTCTACGACAGTGATACACCTAAACAGATGCCCAATAAATTAAATGAATTACCGAAAGATTTTATGATACAGTATGTAACCACAATGAAATGGTAAGAATGACTAATAATAAAGGCAAAACATACACACCTGTGTACTCTTAAAAAGATGAGGTGAAGGTGACCTAATTGAAGTTTATAAACATCACGGAGGGCTCTACTCACTCGAGTATCCATACCTTATCTGGCAGACACCCGCCCTACAAGGAGTCACAGCTCAAGATTGAAGAAGCCAAAAGTCCAGATAACTGTGAAGGCAGCTGCTGTGCTGGCCAGCTGCTGTGCTGGACTCTACCTGGGACTGCCATTACTGGACGAATGCAAAATGTACTACAAAACAATGAAGTTTTTAGGGTGATGCCGCTTGTAGAAGGGCCCCAAGGGGCGCCGTCGCCCCTGCAAAGGCACCCACTGCCACTAGCAGGGCCGATAGCAGCGCCGCCGGCCCTAGGAGGGCCCATAGGGGCGCCGCAGCCCCTGGCAGGGTAATTGTGGGCAGTGGCTCCCCAAAGAGGTACCCTGGGGGTAGTCACTGCCTCTGGGAGGGCCCCTGAAGGCGCCACCACCGCTGGCAGGGCCTCTGGGAACACCACGGTCCTTAGGAACGTACCTGGAAACGCCCCCGTCCCTGGAAAAACCCCTGGGGTTACCGCTGTCCCTGTGAGGGCCCCTCGGGTCGCCAGCGCCCCTAGCAGGGCCCATGGGGGCGCCGCCGTGTCTGTGAGGGTCCCTAGGAGCGTTGCCGTCCCTGAGAGGACCATGGAAACTCGGCAGTTTCTGGAGGAGCCCCTGTGAACGCCGCCTTCCCTGAGAAAGCCCCTAGGATTGTCGTTGTCCCTAAGAGGGTCCCTGGTGGATCCAGCACCCCTGGTGGATCAGGTGCCCCTGAGAGGTCCGCCGGGGTCACCGCCGACCTTGAGAGGGCCCTGGGAGTGCCTTCGTGCCTGGCATGGCCAAGTGACCCTCACAGGGATAACGTCGATCCCAGGGTCCCTTACAGGGACGGAAGCGCCTTTAGGGGTGTTCCCAGGGACGGCGACGTCCCCAGGGTCTCTACTACAGCGGTGGCACCTAGAGGGGCCCTTCAGAGGTGGTGTCTCCCACAGGATACCTCTTTGGGGCGCCACTGTCCACAATTACCCTGCCAGGGGCTGCAGCGCCCCTATGGGCCCTCCTAGGGCCGGCGGCACTGCTATGGGCCTGCTAGTGGCAGTGGGTGCCTTTCCAGGGGCGGCAGGGTCTCTGCCAGGGGCGACGGCGCCCCCAGGGGCCCTTCCACAGGCGGCATCGCCCCAAAAACTTCATAGTTTTGTAGTACATTTTGCATTCGTCCAGTAATCCCTTACTTAACTGTGATTGGTGGAGCAAGATGTGACGTCATCAAATTACAGCCAATAGGAGAACAGAGCAATCAGTCAGCACAACACCCCAACTTATGCTTTGCTGTTGGATATTTATTTTCGTTTCACTATTTAAATTCTGGAAGATATGACGTTAAATAAATACACAGCCCATCGCATTTTCAGTATTATCGCAACCTGAAAAATGAAAAGGAACATAAATATCCAACAGCAAACCATAAGTTGGGGTGTTGTGCTAATTGGTTGCTCTTTTTTCCTAGTGGCTGTAATTTGATGACATTACCACTTATTCCTCCAATCACAGTTAATTAAGAGATTACTGGAAGAATGCAATATATATGACACCACTATCCATTTTTTTGGGGCGCCGCCTCCCCTAGGAGAACCCATTGTGAGCCACAGGCATTGGCAGGGTCCCTGGGAGCAGTGGCGCCCCATAAAGAGGCCTGGGGGGATCCACCGCCTCTGCAAGGGCCCCTGAAGGCTCCACCGCCGCTGGCAGGGCCTCTGGGAGGGCCTCTGGGAACACCACGGTCCTTAGGAACGTACCTGGATATGCCCCCGTCCCTGGAAAAACCCCTGGGATCACGGCTGTCCCTATGAGGGCCCCTCGGGTCGCCAGCGCCCCTAGCAGGGCCCATGGGGGCCCCGCCGTGTCTGTGAGGGTCCCTAGGAGCGTTGCCGTCCCTGAGAGGATAATGGAAACTCGGCAGTTTCGGGAGGAGCCCCTGTGAACGCCGCCTTCCCTGAGAAAGCCCCTAGGATTGTCGTTGTCCCTAAGAGGGTCCCTGGTGGATCCAGCGCCCCTGGTGGATCAGGCGCCCCTAAGATGTCCCCTGGGGGCACCGCCGACCCTGAGAGGGCCCTGGGATCGCCTTCGTGCCTGGCATGGCCAAGTGACCCTCACAGGGATAACGTCGATCCCAGGGTCCCTTACAGGGACGGAAGCGCCTTTAGGGGTGTTCGCAGGGACGGCGACGTCCCCAGGGTCTCTACCACAGCGGTGGCACCTAGAGGCGCCCTTCAGAGGTGGTGTCTCCCACAGGATACCTCTTTGGGGCGCCACTGTCCACAATTACCCTGCCAGGGGCTGCAGCGCCCCTATGGGCCCTCCTAGGGCCGGCGGTGCTGCTATGGGCCCTGCTAGTGGCAGTGGGAGCCTTTCCAGGGGCGGCAGGGTTTCTGCCAGGGGCGACGGCGCCCCCAGGGGCCCTTCCACAGGCAGCATCGCCCCAAAAACTTCATAGTTTTGTAGTACATTTTGCATTCGTCCAGTAATCCCTTACTTAACTGTGATTGGTGGAGAAGATGTGACGTCATCAAATTACAGCCAATAGGAGAACAGAGCAATCAGTTAGCACAACACCCCAACTTATGCTTTGCTGTTGGATATTTATTTTCGTTTCACTATTTAAATTCTGGAAGATATGACGTTAAATAAATACACACAGCCCATCGCATTTTCAGTATGATCGCAACCTGAAAAATGAAAAGGAAAATAAATATCCAACAGCAAACCATAAGTTGGGGTGTTGTGCTGACTGATTGCTCTGTTCTCCTATTGGCTGTAATTTGATGACGTCACATCAAATTACAGCCAATAGGAGAACAGAGCAATCAGTCAGCACAACACCCCAACTTATGCTTTGCTGTTGGATATTTATTTTCGTTTCACTATTTAAATTCTGGAAGATAATGACGTTAAATAAATACACAGCCCATCGCATTTTCAGTATGATCTCAACCTGAAAAATGAAAAGGAAAATAAATATTCAACAGCAAACCATAAGTTGGGGTGTTGTGCTGACTGATTGCTCTGTTCTCCAATTGGCTGTAATTTGATGACGTCACATCAAATTACAGCCAATAGGAGAACAGAGCAATCAGTCAGCACAACACCCCAACTTATGCTTTGCTGTTGGATATTTATTTTCGTTTCACTATTTAAATTCTGGAAGATATGACGTTAAATAAATACACAGCCCATCGCATTTTCAGTATGATCTCAACCTGAAAAATGAAAAGGAAAATAAATATTCAACAGCAAACCATAAGTTGGGGTGTTATGCTAATTGGTTGCTCTTTTTTCCTAGTGGCTGTAATTTGATGACATTACCACTTATTCCTCCAATCACAGTTAATTAAGAGATTAGAGGAAGAATGCAATATATATGACACCACTATCCATTGTTTTGGGGCGCCGCCTCCCCTAGGAGGACCCATTGTGAGCCACAGGCATTGTCAGGGTCCCTGGGAGCAGTGGCGCCCCATAAAGAGGCCTGGGGGGATCCACCGCCTCTCCAAGGGCCCCTGAAGGCTCCACCGCCGCTGGCAGGGCCTCTGCGAGGGCCTCTGGGAACACCACGGTCCTTAGGAACGTACCTGGAGATGTCCCCGTCCCTCGAAAAACCCCTGGGGTCACCGCTGTCTTCATGAGGGCCCCTCGGGTCGCCAGCGCCCCTAGCAGGGCCCATGGGGGCCCCGCCGCGTCTGTGAGGGTCCCTAGGAGCGTTGCCGTCCCTGAGAGGACCATGGAAACTCGGCAGTTTCTGGAGGAGCCCCTGTGACCGCCGCCTTCCCTGAGAAAGCCCCTAGGATTGTCGTTGTCCCTAAGAGGGTCCCTGGTGGATTCAGCGCCCCTGGTGGATCAGGCGCCCCTAAGAAGTCCCCTGTGGGCACCGCCGACCCTGAGAGGGCCCTGGGAGCGCCTTCGTGCCTGGCATGGCCAAGTGACCCTCACAGGGATAACGTCGATCCCAGGGTCCCTTACAGGGACGGAAGCCCCTTTAGGGGTGTTCCCAGGGACGGCGACGTCCCTAGGGTCTCTACCACAGCGGTGGCACCTAGAGGCGCCCTTCAGAGGTGGTGTCTCCCACAGGATACCTCTTTGGGGCGCCACTGTCCACAATTACCCTGCCAGGGGCTGCACCGCCCCTATGGGCCCTCCTAGGGCCGGCGGCGCTGCTATGGGCCCTGCTAGTGGCAATGGGTGCCTTTCCAGGGGCGGCAGGGTTTCTGCCAGGGGCGACGGCGCCCCCAGGGGCCCTCCCACAGACGGTATCGCCACATAAACTTCGTAGTTTTGCAGTACATTTTGCATTCGTCCAGTAATCCCTTACTTAACTGTGATTGGTGGAGCAAGATATAACGTCATCAAATTACAGCCAATAGGAGAATAGAGCAATCAGTCAGCACAACACCCCAACTTATGCGTTGCTGTTGGATATTTAATTTTTCGCTTCACTATTTAAATTCTGGGAGATATGACGTTAAATAAATACACCGCCCATCGCATTTTCAGTATTATCGCAACCTGAAAAATGAAAAGGAAAATAAATATCCAACAGCAAAACATAAGTTGGGGTGTTGTGCTAATTGATTGCTCTTTTTTGCTAGTGGCTGTAATTTGATGACGTTAACACTTATTCCACCAATCACAGTTAACTAAGAGATTACTGGAAGAATGCAATATATATGACACCACTATCCATTGTTTTGGGGCGCCGCCTCCCCTAGGAGTACCCATTGTGAACCATAGGTCTTGGCAGGGTCCCTGGGTGCAGTGGCGCCCCATAAAGAGGCCTCGGGGAATCCACCGCCTCTGGAAGGGCCCCTGAAGGCGCCACCGCCGCTGGCAGGGTCTCTGGGAGGGCCTCTGGGAACACCACGGTCCCTAGGAACGTACCTGGAGACGCCCCTGCCTTTGGAAAAACCCCGGGGGTCACCGCTGTCCCTGTGAGGGCCCCTCGGGTCGCCAGCGCCCCTAGCAGGGCCCATGGGAGCGCCGCCGTGTCTGTGAGGGTCCCTAGGAGCGTTGCCGCCCCTGAGAGGCCCATGGAAACTCGGCAGTTTCTGGAGGAGCCCCTGAGAACGTCGTCTTCCCTGAGAAAGCCCCTAGGATTGTCGTTATCCCTAAGAGGGTCCCTGGTGGATCCAGCGCCCCTGGTGGATCAGGCGCCCCTGACAGGTCCCCTGGGGGCACCGCCGACCCTGAGAGGGCCCTGGGGGCGCCTTAGTGACTGGCATGGCCAAGTGACCCTCACAGGGATAACGTCGATCCCAGGGTCCCTTACAGGGACGGAAGCGCCTTCAGGGGTGTTCCCAGGGGCGGCTATGTCCCCAGGGGCTCTCCCACAGCAGTGGCACCTTCAGGGGCCCTTAAGAGGTGGTGTCTCCCCTAGGATACCTCTTTGGGGCGCCACTGCCCACAATTACCCTACCAGGGGCTGCAGTGCCTTTATGGGCCCTCCTAGGGCCTGTGGCGCTGCTATGGGCACTGCTAGTGGCAGTGGGTGCCTTCCAGGGGCGGCAGGGTCTCTGCCAGGGGCGACGGCGCCCCCAGGGGCCCTTCCACAGGCGGCATCGTCCCAAAAACTTCATAGTTTTGTACTATATCTTGCATTCGTCCAGGAATCACTTTACTTAACTGTGATTGGTGGAGCAAAATGTAACGTCATCAAATTACAGCCA
>NW_024711812.1:0-19585 GCF_018991925.1 Homarus americanus | reverse complement strand
TAGCCTTTTTAACACAACATGGGAAAACCAACAACAGACAACATGGATTTATGCCCAATAGAAATACCCTAACTGCAATAGCTATAATAACGGAAATAATTGCAATAGAAAAAAGCAAGGGTAACCAGATCAATATAATTTTAAGGGATGTTTCTAAGGCTTTTGATAAAGTTGGGCATTTAGGCTTGAAATATAAAATATTAAAACTGGGACTTAACGAATACATGCTAAGAATATTGTGTAACTATTTAGATGATAGGAGAGCACAAATTCAAATTGGAAACTTTTTAGGAACTATGTTTAATCTTGAGAGAGTACCAAGGAGTGATGCTTTTCAAACAATTATATACAATTTATACTTCAGACACACCTCAACCCACTTCTTTAGTGAATATGTAATGTTTGCTGATGATATTACTCAAATAGTATCGCCCCAGAAAATCAACTCAATTATGGCACTCACGGTAAGAGCGATAAAGTACAAATGATTTTGAGAAAAAATGAAAATCAGGACAAATAAGAACAAATTCAAGATAATACCAATAGCCAAGATTAAAACAAGTCCAGTAATAGTCATTCAGAACTATACTCATACGACACTGAAGGTAGGATGCTTGGATTAAACTAACAAAAAGAGGATATATAAATATACTTAAAAAGATAAAGAACGACAGGCAAGAATAAGATTACTAAAAATAAAACGCGAAGAACCTTAGAGCATTAATAACAAAAGAAAGATTTATATTGCCCTTGTCAAATCAATTATGGACTACTCCACCTATCCTAGATGAACACCCTTAGTAAAAACGTATTAAAAGGTTACAAAAAGTACAAAATATAGCCCTCAGATTTATATATAACATAAAATATAAAGACCACATCAATAATGAACAGCTACACAAGAGAGCAAACCTCTTAGCAATCAATGTAGATATACACAACAAAGCTGCAAATATTTGGAAAAAAGTGACTGAACTTAACACAGAAACATATCAAAACTGGATAAATAATATAGACAACGAAGAAAGTACTGAAATCCACCTCCTGCCTCAATATACACATTTCTACATAAAACATTAGAGGAATAAAGATGAGAGTGACCAACCAGCTCCAGCTAAGAACCTGGCATACAGTGTACCTTTAGACTAACATAACTAATATTTCTTAATCCAACACCAAAAAAAAAATAGACTACCTCCCAGTTACACAAGGACCTGGGTGGCCTACTAACTCCAACAATAACAAAAATAATAATAATAAGCAGCATTATATAAATAAACCAATATTAATACAAAGGTCTGACGACCCAAGGGAGCAGAACAAAGACAAAACACCAATAAGAAAGATGAAGCGATCTGGTTGAGCCCAGATTCTTCTACTCCTACTGTATTTCAGTTTCACCACCTTTTTCTTCAATTCCTAATAATCTTCTTTCACCTCTTAACTAATGACTTCGTATCGTATCGTACTATCTAGCCTAAACTGTTTAGCCTGACGTAGAGTTTTTTAATAAATCTGGTGATATGGAACCACACACAACCCCCTTAACCTGGGATAATGCAATCAAATGGATAATTGCTAACTATTCTCAGAGATAATGCAATCAAATGGTTAGTTGCTAACCGGGGGCTGCGCCCCCGGACCCCCTGTGTTAGATACTGCATTTGGTCATGATGAATTGTTTATTAGACTATAAGAAATCCTCTTCCTTCTTGTATTGGCAAGGGGAGTTTGCTTTAACTTAGGTATGCTAGCCTAAGTAAAAATAGATGCCCCTTCCTTATTGGTGTTGTCGATGGCACAGCACAGCACAGCACCGTGCCTATGACGAAATCAACTTCATTAAACTCAACTCATACTTCAAATGCACCAAGAGAACTTGCACACCCGAATGGGAGACCGTCAGAGTGGGAGACGGTCGGGAAAGCGTCCGCCCTTGTACGCTGGATGGAACTATTTCACTACAGTAAGGGGTAGGGGCACCTCGGTCATATTATACAACATACCAAAGAAGTTCCACACCCGCATGGGAGACCCTCAGAGTCAATCGGGGGTCGATTTAATAGCATACTACAGAAACTTGCACACACGAATGGGAGACCGTCAACGTCAATCGGGGGTCGATTTAATAGCATACTACAGAAACTTGCACACCCGAATGGGAGACCGTCAAAGTCAATCGGGGATCGATTTGATAGCATACCACAGAAACTTGCACACCCGAATGGGAGACCGTCAAAGTCAATCGGGGTCGATTTAATAGCATACTACAGAAACTTGCACACCCGAATGGGAGACCGTCAAAGTCAATCGGGGGTCGATTTAATAGCATACTACAGAAACTTGCACACCCGAATGGGAGACCGTCAAAGTCAATCGGGGGTCGATTTGATAGCATACTACAGAAACTTGCACACCCGAATGGGAGACCGTCAAAGTCAATCGGGGGTCGAGCATACTTTACAAAATGATCCGAGAATCTGCACACACCGAGTGGGAGACGGTGATGAAAACGTCCGCCTTGGTAGTAGAAGAGTGTATTGGTGTCCTAAAGTTTTAGCGAGGCTTGCCAGCCTGAGTAAGACAAAGAAATAATCCAGACAGCCACTACTACCTAACCTAACCGTGGTGCAGTCCACACCGCTGGGGGTTTCGTCACGCCCCCCGATGGCGAAATCCTCCGTTACAGTGTCTGTTTAACCTAACCTTAGTACAGAGTCTATTGGTGTCCACAATTTTATAGAGGCTAAGTCAATAAGAGACAGAAAGAAATAATCCAAGCAGCCAACCTTGGTGTAAAGTCTATTGGCGGCCTAAATTTTATAGAGATATACAGGCAGCCACCACTACTTTCGCCGGAGGTTTCGTCACGCTCCCCGATGGCGAAATCCTCCATTACAGCAAAAGTGTCTGTTTAACCTAACCTTAGTACAAAGTCTATTGGTGTCCTTAATTTTATAGAGGTTAGCCACCCGAAGTCAATAAGAGACAAAGAAATAATCAAAGCAGCCACCACTATCGAGCCTAAACTGTTTAGCCTGACCGTGGTAAAGTCTAACGGGGGACCTTAAATTTTATAGAATAATAATACAGGCAACTACCTAACCTAACCACTACTTTCGCCGGAGGTTTCGTCACGCTCCCCGATGGCGAAATACTCCATTACAGCAAAAGTGTGTAGCGGCCTGCTCCAAGTATCTGTTTAACCTAACCTTAGTACAAAGTCTATTGGTGTCCTCAATTTTATAGAGGTTAGCCACCCGAAGTCAATAAGAGACAGAAATAATCCAAGCAGCCACCACTATCTAGCCTAAACTGTTTAGCCTGACCGTGGTAAATTCTAACGGGGGACCTTAAATTTTATAGAATAATAATACAGGCAACTACCTAACCTAACCACTACTGCCGGAGGTTTCGTCACGCCCTCGATGGCGAAATCCTCCATTACAGCAAAAGTGTCTGTTTAACCTAACCTTAGTACAAAGTCTATTGGTGTCCCTCAATTTCATAGAGGTTAGCCACCGAAGTCAATAAGAGACAAAGAAATAATCCAAGCAGCCACCACTATCTAGCCTAAACTGTTTAGCCTGACGAGAGTTTTTTAATAAATCTGGTGATATGGAACCACACACAACCCCCCTTAACCGGGGATAATGCAATCAAATGGATAATTGCTAACTATTCTCAGAGATAATGCAATACGCGGTATCGTGGATAATGCAATCAAATGGTTAGTTGCTAACCGGGGGCTGCGCCCCCGGACCCCCTGTGTTAGATACTGTATTTGGTCATGATGAATTGTTTATTAGACTATAAGAACCTTAGACAACCCCCCTTAACCTGGGATAATGCAATCAAATGGTTAGTGGCCTAACTGCCGGCCTATCCTTCTGCGATGGATACAGGTGTACGTTGGTTACATGCTAACCGGGGGCTGCGCCCCCGGACCCCCTAAGTTTAAAGGAATATGAATACAAAATATATGATTTTTTTTTATCTTTATTCGGGATTAATACCCTTTACTTCTACATAATATGTAACATCCATAATATATACGCAACAGCACAGGTTGGTGCAAGTCCGTACATGAATACTAGGACAGTATGTGGGTTGTGTGTGCGTAGAGTTTCAGACCGGATATGAATTGAGATAGGACAATGACGTCAGAGATAAAACACCGGATGCTCTTGGTAGTGGTAGCTCTCGCGGAGTAGAGGTAATACTGACTCTACTCCGCTAACCTGACGCGTAAATTTGGTGTTTTATCCGTAGAGTTTTTTTAATAAATCTGGTGATATGGAACCACACACAACCCCCCTTAACCTGGGATAATGCAATCAAATGGATAATTGCTAACTATTCTCAGAGATAATGCAATCAAATGGTTAGTTGCTAACCGGGGGCTGCGCCCCCGGACCCCCTGTGTTAGATACTGTATTTGGTCATGATGAATTGTTTATTAGACTATAAGAAATCCTCTTCCTTCTTGTATTGGCAAGGGGAGTTTGCTTTAACTTAGGTATGCTAGCCTAAGTAAAAATAGATGCCCCTTCTTTATTGGTGTTGTCGATGGCACAGCACAGCACAGCACCGTGCCTATGACGAAATCAACTTCATTAAACTCAACTCATACTTCAAATGCACCAAGAAAACTTGCACACCCGAATGGGAGACCGTCAGAGTGGGAGACGGTCGTGAAAGCGTCCGCCCTTGTACGCTGGATGGAACTATTTCACTACAGTAAGGGGTAGGGGCACCTCGGTCATATTATACAACATACCAAAGAAGTTCCACACCTGCATGGGAGACCGTCAGAGTCAATCGGGGGTCGATTTAATAGCATACTACAGAAACTTGCACACCCGAATGGGAGACCGTCAACGTCAATCGGGGGTCGATTTAATAGCATACTACAGAAACTTGCACACCCGAATGGGAGACCGTCAAAGTCAATCGGGGATCGATTTGATAGCATACCACAGAAACTTGCACACCCGAATGGGAGACCGTCAAAGTCAATCGGGCTCGATTTAATAGCATACTACAGACACTTGCACGCCCGTATGGGAGACAGTTAAAGACAATCGGGGGTCGATTTAATAGCATACTACAGATAGTTGCACACCCGAATGGGAGACCGTCAAAGTCAATCGGGGGTCGATTTAATAGCATACTACAGAAACTTGCACACCTCAATGGGATTCCGCCAAAGTCAATCGGGGTCGAGCATGGCTTTACAAAATGATCCGAGGAATCTGCACACTGGCGGGGAGGACGGTGATGAAAACGTCCGCCTTGGTAGTAGAAGAGTGTATTGGTGTCCTAAAGTTTTAGCGAGGCTTGCCAGCCTGAGTAAGACAAAGAAATAATCCAGACAGCCACTACTACCTAACCTAACCGTGGTGCAGTCCACACCGCTGGAGGTTTCGTCACGCCCCCCGATGGCGAAATCCTCCGTTACAGCAGAAGTGTCTGTTTAACCTAACCTTAGTACAGAGTCTATTGGTGTCCACAATTTCATAGAGGCTAGCCAGCCTAAGTCAATAAGAGACAGAAAGAAATAATCCAAGCAGCCAACCTTGGTGTAAAGTCTATTGGCGGCCTAAATTTTATAGAGATATACAGGCAGCCACCACTACTTTCGCCGGAGGTTTCGTCACGCTCCCCGATGGCGAAATCCTCCATTACAGCAAAAGTGTCTGTTTAACCTAACCTTAGTACAAAGTCTATTGGTGTCCTTAATTTTATAGAGGTTAGCCACCCGAAGTCAATAAGAGACAAAGAAATAATCCAAGCAGCCACCACTATCGAGCCTAAACTGTTTAGCCCAGACCGTGGTAAAAGTCTCAACGGGGGACCTTAAATTTTATAGAATAATAATACAGGCAATTTACCTAACCTAACCACTACTTTTCGTCGTGGAGGTTTCGTCACGCTCCCCGATGGCGAAATATCTATTACAGCAAAAAGTGTGTAGCGTACCTGCTCCAAGTATCTGTTTAACCTAACCTTAGTACAAAGTCTATTGGTGTCCTCAATTTTATAGAGGTTAGCCACCCGAAGTCAATAAGAGACAGAAATAATCCAAGCAGCCACCACTATCTAGCCTAAACTGTTTAGCCTGACCGTGGTAAATTCTAACGGGGGACCTTAAATTTTATAGAATAATAATACAGGCAACTACCTAACCTAACCACTACTTTCGCCGGAGGTTTCGTCACGCTCCCCGATGGCGAAATACTCCATTACAGCAAAAGTGTGTAGCGGCCTGCTCCAAGTGTCTGTTTAACCTAACCTTAGTACAAAGTCTATTGGTGTCCTCAATTTTATAGAGGTTAGCCACCCGAAGTCAATAAGAGACAAAGAAATAATCCAAGCAGCCACCACTATCTAGCCTAAACTGTTTAGCCTGACGTAGAGTTTTTTTAATAAATTTGGTGATATGGAACCACACACAACCCCCCTTAACCTGGGATAATGCAATCAAATGGATAATTGCTAACTATTCTCAGAGATAATGCAATACGCGGTATCGTGGATAATGCAATCAAATGGTTAGTTGCTAACCGGGGGCTGCGCCCCCGGACCCCCTGTGTTAGATACTGTATTTGGTCATGATGAATTGTTTATTAGACTATAAGAACCTTAGACAACCCCCCTTAACCTGGGATAATGCAATCAAATGGTTTGTGGCCTAACTGCCGGCCTAACCTTCTGCGATGGATACAGGTGTACGTTGGTTACATGCTAACCGGGGGCTGCGTCCCCGGACCCCCTAAGTTTAAAGGAATATGAATACAAAATATATGATTTTTTTTTATCTTTATTCGGGATTAATACCCTTTACTTCTACATAATATGTAACATCCATAATATATACGCAACAGTACAGGTTGGTGCAAGTCCGTACATGAATACGAGGACAGTATGTGGGTTGTGTGTGCGTAGAGTTTCAGACCGGATATGAATTGAGATAGGACAATGACGTCAGAGATAAAACACCGGATGCTCTTGGTAGTGGTAGCTCTCGCGGAGTAGAGGTAATACTGACTCTACTCCGCTAACCTGACGCGTAAATTTGTTTTATCCGTAGAGTTTTTTAATAAATCTGGTGATATGGAACCACACACAACCCCCCTTAACCTGGGATAATGCAATCAAATGGATAATTGCTAACTATTCTCAGAGATAATGCAATACGCGGTATCGTGGATAATGCAATCAAATGGTTAGTTGCTAACCGGGGGCTGCGCCCCCGGACCCCCTGTGTTAGATACTGTATTTGGTCAAGATATTGACTCTGGATGGGGTTATGTTCATTTAGGTTGTACTTCAGATATTGTTATATATAAAAAAAAATATAAAAAATACGACACGGTCGTAACAATATCCTTTCTTGGCACAATAATAATCATACCTAAACTCTATTTTGGCAATAATACTTACAAGTATGCTTCACAGACTGTAATCTTTTTATTTTTAGATTTGGGTAAAATGTACAATTTTGGGCTTTTGACGAAATTTACCGTGAAAACTCTGTTGGCAAATTTCTCACTAATTTATTGTTTTTTTCAGAGTTTTGTTGTGTGTTAATTATGTACTATATTCTATCCATCAATTCCTGTATTTTTCCTCAGAAAAAAAGGTCATTTAACCTGACCTAACTTCTAAAATGCAACTTTTTCACAATTCTGTCCTAAATCTTATTCATGAATAAATAAGGAAAACAAAGCTTAAAAGAGTGACACAATGACTAGGCATACTGTCAGATTTTTTTATTTCAATTTTGCTAATACTTAGAGATTTGCGAGGAACACGTAATTTGACGAGTTTCACGAGTTATGGATGGTATTGGCCAATTTCTCTCTAAAATCGTGGTTTTTTCAGAGTTTTGTTGTGTGTTAATTATGTACTAGATTCTATCCATCAATTCCTATATTTTTTCTCAGAAAAAAGGTCATTTAACCTGACATAACTTCTAAAATGAAAATTTTTCAAAATTCTGTCCTAAATCTTATTCATGAATAGAAAAAAACCAAGAAGCTTAAAAGGGTGACACAATGACTAGGCATACTCTCAGATTTTTTTATTTCAATGTTGCTAATAATTAGAGATTTGCGAGGAACACGTAATTTGACAAGTTTCACGAGTTATGGAATGTGTTGACCAATTTCTCTCTAAATTCATGGTTTTTTCAGAATTTTGGTGTGTGTTAAATAGGTTCTATATTCCATCAAGCAAATATAATATTTTTTTCCAGAAATGAAGGTCAATTAACACTATCTAACTTCTGAAATGAGAAATTTTCCCAAATATTCCAATTTTTGGGGGTTTTGGCACGTAATTCCAATTCTTATATGGACTATGCACTGTCTTCTATTTGTTTCTCTCCAAAATTTTCCACTTACACAACAAACTGAGCTGTGTTGACAGTTTCCAACTTGTTCAAACATTTTCCAACTCCTGCTGTGTCTGAAATTTCTCACCATCAGACTAAGTCCTGTCCACTGTCTTAAGGAACAACAATTGTTACTGTCAAACATTATAAGACTTATAATTTGGCATGGGATTCGCTGGTCCCTTTGATGCCTAACATTATGGCACCCTTCATGCATCAGTATCCCAGGTTAGGTAAAAAGGTTATCGAAGGTTCTATAAAAACCCTCAAGCAAGCAAATTCTGTATCAACAGGAGAAGATAAAAAAAGTACTCCAAACAACACCACATAATTGCAGCCCTTTACCACACAACATAAAACTTCAGCAGGGATTTATGAAGGGTTTTTTCTTTTTTTTTCAAACATAAAGGAAAGGAACAACTTAAGCCAATCACACCCAATGTTTCACAGAAATGGCAACTTCATCAAACAACTTCAAAGAGGTTTCTTCAAACTGCTCCCTGGGCCTGTTTTACTACTCAGCTGTCTGAAGGTAAGACTACATTCCAAGCCTTTAACAACACCACATAATTGCAACAACAAGACCACATAATTGCAACACAACACCACTTAATTGCAACACAACACCACTTAATTGCAACCCTTTACCACACACCATACAACTTCAGCAGGGATTTATCAAGGGTTATTTCTTCTTTCTTTCAAAACAAAAGGCAATGAACAATTTCAGGCAATCCCACCCAATGTCAAACTCTTTCTCACTCACAACTAACATTGTCACACACATAGCAACTTCATCTAACTTCACAAATTCCATACTAAACTGTCTCAAGGTATAACTACTGTTGCTGTCAAACATTTCCAGACTTAGAATGGGGCAGGGGATTCGCTGCTCCCTTTGTATCTGAATGAATGCTTCGCATTCATTCACACACGAAAGTTTGGTAAGATTGTGGACTGCTTAACAAACCATTCAGCATCCAACTTCTCCCAACCTTCCTAACTTAGAGGTATGTCCTAACTTAGAGGTGCTCGCTTCACTTAATTATATATATAAATATGGCAGAACCTATCTTTAAAAATAAAGATAATGAATTTTTTTGGAAAAAAGTGGCGTTTTCTGTTGACTTGGAGAAAATGGGAAATTTTGTAATTTAATGGGAAACTTTGGTATATTTTGTATTTGTCGAAAACCCCCGTTTTCTACGACGCCAGCTGTGTAGGTGATCCCGTTTTGTAGAAGTTTCTGTATTCCAAATATGGCTGTACTTTACGTTGTGAAAAATAAAGAGATTGATTATATGCTTTGTTTTATTAGACTTGTTGTAATTGAAGACTAATCAGTGTGGGCTATCAAATTTGGGATGAATGTCCTGAAGCACACCTGAAGTAATTACATAGTTCAAGATACAGTAAGTGAGGTGGCCTGAAGTGTTTGACAGTGTTCAAGTGTATGCTTTATCACAAAGTTTACATGCTGAGTGTTACTAACTTGCCAGATGTGTGTGTATTCGACTACATCACATTGTCTGGTTCTGTCCTTATGCTGGCCTAATGCTACAACTGTGAGGTCTCTCTGCATTTCTCACATCATGATTCTGACTTGAATGTTTTTAATTACGGCATTGGACAGACCAAGGTCGTGGTCAACATTTTCTTTCTTACATGCCTGATTCCAACATGGGACGGAATCCACACAAATTCGATACGAAAGTTGTTCTCATTTGCAGTTATCACATTGCTTTTAATATCACATGCAACTTTACATTGATTTCAAAGCAGTTTGAGTCACCCCACCTCCATTTTCTTTGAGGCTAAGTAGATTCCAGTTTGTGTTGTGCTGGCCCAGTTGTTCAGCCTTTGTTTGTTACACTGAAATTATTTCTATGTCCACAAACATGACATTTTTTATAAGTCAACAAACACCACATTTTTTCAGAGTCGACAAATATTTTATAAGTCAACAAACATAATACATTTTTCGAAGTCCACAAATTATCCCAAGTAAACAAAGGATAACAAATGTTTCGGTCAACAAACATAATAAATGTTTAGAAGTCCACAGGATAATAATTTTTATAAGTCCACAACCATTATATTTTCTTCTAAGTCCACAAATTATTCTAATGGGCCTGTTTTGCTACTCAGCTGTCTCAAGGTAAGACTACTGGTGCTGTCAAACATTATAAGACTTAGAATGTGGCATGGGATTCAAACAACTAAAGATGCCTATGTACTGCACACATCATTGTCACTCCTAAAAATCCCATTTAATTCATATTACGCTATATAACCTCAGACAACGGGAAACATTGATAAAGGACAACTCAATGTTCCTAGACCTTGTGTTGTATTGTACAGTTATATCATATTAAGTGTATGTGGTCATAGCATTAAGGATAACTCAGGGTATACATAAGATGACTGTTAAAGTCCAGTTGAGCCGGACTAGTGTACTGTAAGACTAAGTGGGGATCAGGGTTTGAAGGTCATACTATTTACGTCTGTCAGCGTGTAGCGAACATAACTCCCATATGAGAACAATGATCTGGAAAAAGGATAAATGTATCAGAACTATGTGAGGTGATCCAGAAACTATACTTGAAAGGAAATATCTTGTATGCGTCGGTATGAATTTAATACACCTCGTATCCTCACGTGACATATACCCACGACAGGTACAGTGATCAGAGAATCTTATGTCTGTGTGAGAGGAGGATCCCTCATTACAGTTTTAAGTGAAGGTGATACACCCCCGCCATGAACATCCAGCCTTTGTTTCAAGGTGCGTCCGTCATGTACCCGCCTCAGTTGCCACGTTGATATAATAACCCCAAGAACTAGCAAACCAAGACCTTACATTAGTGTGTAATTTAGGATTAAAATATGGGTTTATAAGGCAATATAGCGAAAAGTGTTAAGGTGAGAAACAAAAGTGAAAATTAAGGCTTGGAAACTGTAGGCCTATGTGACGAGGAGCGGCGGGGCAATGGCCTCAGTCTTCCTCGTTCTACCGCCACCAGTCAGTGAGTCGCCAGTCGCAGTCGGGTGCAGTCGCAGTCAGGAGCAGTAGCAGTCAGTCACAGAGCGAAGTGGAAGTCGGAGAAGGAACAGACACAGCTGATTGGCTAGTCATTGGACCTATCCCACCTTCCCACGTACCTTGGAAAACCAAAGCACCTGACTTCAATTCTCCAGTTAGTTTAACAAATTTATTGGCAGAGCTTGTAGTACAGTCAGGTCTTGACACTGAGGGTGGTATCACTTCTCACTGTCACGCAGGACAGAGGTTCACACAAAAAGAAATACATCATATTCATTAACAACTATAAATGTATATAGGTCAGGTTCAAATGGATAATGTCACTGTTCACTGCCATGCAGGACAGAGGTTCGTACACAAAGAGTTGCATCATATTCATTGACAGTACATATACATATATGTAAACACACACACACACATATACGTCGGTCAGATTCATGTGAGTAATGTCACTTTTCACTGCCATACAGGACAGAGGTTCGTACACAAAGAGTGCATCATATTCATTGACACTATATATAGGTCAGATTCATGTGGGTAATGCCACTGTTCACTGCCACGCAGGACAGAGGTTCGTACACAAAGAAGGAAATACATCACATTCACCAGCAGCATATATAGGTCAGTGGATCACATACATTGGAGTCATATTCTAATTGAAGACTAATCAGTGTGGGCTAGCAAATTTGGGATAAACAGCAAGAATGTCCTCAAGCACACCTGAAGTAATTACATAGTTCAAGATACAGTAAGTCAGGTGGCCTGAAGTCTTTGACAGTGTCACATTCAATAATATAGTGTTCAAGTGTATGCTTCAAAGGTTTATCACAAAGTTTACATGCTGAGTGTTCCGGTATGGGTACAGCGTTACTAACTTGCCAGATGTGTCTGTATCCTAGCCTAATTCTGGCCACGACTACATCACATTGTCTGGTTCTGTCCTTATGCTGGCCATACCGGTACCTCTTGTTACAAAATTTGTCATATTTACTAATGCTACAACTGTCAGGTCTCTCTGCATTTCTCACTTCATCTTTCTTACATGCCTCATTGGCCAGTCTATCAACATGGTCATGATACCTGATTCCAACATGGGACGGAATCCACACAAATTCGATACGAAAGTTGTTCTCATTGGCAGTTATCACATTCCTTTTAATATCACATACAACTTTAGACATAGAGCCTGACGGGCTGTTCATTGATTTCAAAGCACTTTGAGAGTCACAGAATATCACCCCACCTCCATTTTCTTTGAGGTAGTCTGTGGCTAAGTAGGTTCCAGTTAGTTCAGTTTGTGTTGTGCTGGCCCAGTTGTTCAGCCTTTGTTTGTTTGACACTATCATCTCTTTTCTTTATATATTACAATTGCACAGCCTGTTCTACCTGTGTTTGTCTGCACAGAACCATCAGTAAAAGCATAACATTCACTTGATTTAATACTCTCTATGTGTCTGTTAATAGTTTCTAGTGTGACACATCTCACCACATCGGTGTTTAACATTTGCTTACTACCAACAGGAGTGTAATTAATAGGAACTAATATGTCCAGCCAAGGAGGAATGGCATTAATAGGTTCGTCTGGGGTGATTGGGACATTCAGTTTCAGGAGATCTGCAAAACTTTTATGAAGCCACGCCCCAAAGAGAGTCTTTTGTGAAAGGTTGGCGAGATGGTCGGGATTACTTAGATAGAACATCAACTCAGTTTGAGTTGTAGTTTGAGAACTATTGTTCTTCAAAACTTTGACACAAAACATGGTATTAAGTAGGGCTATCCTCTCAGATAGGGAGGGCAGTCCGAGCTCTTTCCTCATGTTTACAATTCTGGTTGATTTTGGGCAACCTAGGATGATGGCATGGCTTCATTTTGCACTACCTCAAGGCTGTTGAGTTGTTTAGGCGGAATAGTCACAAGATGGAGAGCATGATAGTCAACTACAGAACGAATGAAGTGAAGATAGAAAGTACGAGCATAGGTGATGTTAATTCCATAGCCCTTGCCAACAAGGGTTCTGAGGGGTTTAATGCGCTGCATTAGTTTGTCACGAAGGTTGCTGACAAAGTTTGCATCATTCACACAAATTCCAAGATATTTATAGGAGCTACATAGTTCCAAGGGCATGCTGTTAATGTTATAGTCAAGAGGCAGAGGGTGAGCAGGACGAGGATTGAGGACCCTCGTCTTGTCAACATATTATGAGACCGCATTCAACAGTTCTCCGAGCAAATACATCCAGCAAGGCTTGGAGCCTGAGTTTGGTTTGTGTCATAATGCAGATATCATCAGCATAGCATATTACGGCTTCGTTTGGTTGAACTGGAATGTCAGCAATAAGCTTGTGCATCAGTATATTAAAGAGCATAGGACTTAACACTCCTCCCTGAGGCGTGCCCAGCTCAAATGATCTCATTCTGGTACTTTTAACTCCCCTAAACAGAACTCTGGCATACCTGTTGGACAGATAACCCTTTATCCATGTCAGGAGGTTACCTTGTATGCCAAAATTGGCTAGTTGCTCAAGTATAATGTCTCTATTAGCTACATCAAAGGGTGATTTAAGGTCTATGAAGGCTATTTGTGTCTTATCTTTTGAGTGAACAAGATATTCTGCAAAGCATGTCTGTGTGCTACGCCCGGGCATGAACCCATACAGATTAGGGGCGAGTTTGTCTTTGACTTGAAACATGAGACGGTTTAGAACAACTCTTTCAAGGACTTTACACATACAGGATGTGAGTGAAATTGGCCTGAAGTTTGGAGAATTAGCTTTAGGGATTGGTACTATGTTTCCATGAGTCCATGTCTTAGGCAGAATACCCTGTGTGAGGCTCATTTGATACAGGTCAAGCAGTGGATGGTTAGGGATCTCATTCAACAATCTCAGGGTGTTATAGGTTATGCCATCCTCACCAGGGGAAGATGACTCACCTTTCATCAGGGGTGGGTGACTTGGTAATGGCTCTAATATTGTTCCACACTTCTGCTAGAGTGGTTGTTCTATTAATCCCCTGTAAGAATTGTTCCCAATAGGTGTTTCTCACCTGACCTTTGAGTTCACGAAATTCTCTGTTAGCTTTGAGGAATGCCAAAAGGTTATCACTAGTTTTATTTTGCTTATAAGTGTTGGCAAGCTGTTTTACATTCTCTCCTTCTTTGGTGAGGATGGGGTCATGTGTCCACAGAGGTGGTTTAGTGCTGCCCCCCCTTCCTCCTTGACTTAACCCAGGTGGTATAATATGTGGTAATGACATTTACAAGATCACAGCAAAATTCATCCACTGACCCAGGTGTATATCCAGCATACCATCTGTTTAAGATTATCTGAGATATTAATTCTGAGCTTAGGATGGGGTTCACACTTGACATCAGCAACAGTGTATTCAGTAAGTATTGCATAATGATCACTGACAAGGTAGTCTGAGATGACCTTAGCCTTGACATTACTGTCTACTAGGTTATACCCAATCACATAATCAAGTCTGCCCCCATCAGATGTGTCACTTTGTCTGTGTCGTATACAGTGATATTATGATTATTGATGTAATTCACGAACACCCTCCCATTAGAGTTACACTGAACATCACCGAGGACAGTGTGACGAGAGTTAAAGTCACCCATACACAGCATAGCATTGTTACCTGATGGCTTTGGTAACACGTCCGCTCGCAGTTCATTACACCGAACATAGATGTTATACAGCGAAAATTGACTGTTTGCTGTCTTTACTGTAAATTGTTGATAGTGAATACTTTCATCATTGTGAGTTTTAATCCATTTACAGACCAGACCATTCTTTACATAAGTGAGCAGGCCACTTCCTCCTCCACTACTGTATGCTGTAAACCCAGCTGTCCTGGGTGCAACTTTCTTCTGGGTGCTGGACGTGTAAGGTTCTTGTAAGCCAATTACATCAATGTCAAAAACTTTAACAAACCATTGTAGATCATTAATTCTGCGATTAACACTCTGGATGTTCCATGAAATGAACCTAAGCGTTCGTGTTACTTTTCCCACCTTGAATTTAACGTAGAGAGTCGCACGCTGGCTTCATAGATCAGCCTGACCAATAAGCTGACCAATTCAATTTCTGTACCTCTGGATTTCCTGAGAATGTTCTTCACAGCCCTTATTCCAGTAGGATTTTTATACGCGGGTTGCTTCATCAGTCCCGCGAGTTCCTCCTCCGTAGACAATGGAAAACTTACAGGGTCATGAACAGTCTTCAGACCTGGGACTATTAAAGAGACCACGCTGGCAGTCTGGGGCTCATTCTCCCCATCCATGCTACCATCACTATCGGTCTCGCTCTGGCTACTCACCCTCAAGTTCGCATCATTATGAGAGGAGGCACGAGCTCCTTCAGAAGCACCACTAACACTATCACTGTCATTGTACACTGGTACACTTACTTGGCAGGCTTTAACCTGACCTGCATTGGCTAACGAAGGAGAGTCACTGTGCCTGTTGACTTCAGGTGGTGGAGGCGATCCGGCCGCATTGGCATCATTGAGTGGGACTGCTATTGTGGATGGAGGCGACCTCCCAGGACAACTGGGGTGCAAGGCCGTCACACCCTCCTCCCTGGACCTGGGACACTGCCCCCTGGGTGGGGCGGTGTCGCTGTTGATTTCAGGTGCTGGAGGCGACCCCGCAGTGTTGCTGTTGGCATCACTGAGTGGGACCGCTTTTGTGGGTGGAGGCGGGCTCCCAAGGCAACCTGGATGCCAGGCTGTCACACCCTTCTTCCTGCATCTGGCACACTGCCACTCAAATGGGGAGTCCTGCTCTCTTCCGTCCTGAGAGGCACCTTCCTTGATGGGGCAGCTGCTTGTGCTATGCATTCCTGCGCAGTAGCCGCAGGTGGCTGGCTTGTGACAGTATTTCGCCACATGATTGACCCCAAAGCAGTTGTAGCACACCACAGGGGGAGGAATCCACCGACTGATGTTACTAGGGGTACCGTACGTGCTGCCAAAGAAGCTGTACTTCTCAGGAGGTGGTTCCTTCCTTTTCCAAACAATGATGATCCTACTAAGTTGTGCACCATCCTTATAGAGTCTTCTTGCACTGTGGACGCCCTGAAGTGACAGAGCTCTCTTGGGGGGAATACCCTTGGGGAATTGGGTGACAAGGTATTCCTTCATTTTTTGAGGTTGAACAGGTTCATCTCGCTTAATAAGGTGTATTGAACCGACCCTACCATCAATGAAGCGTTGGATAGCTTCTGTCTCCTCTCGGCCTACATAGACAAAACGAGGGTGTTACCTGGCACGACAACATTCAGCTTAGCCATGCCATAATCCTTATTCAGGGCAGTCAACCAATTAATCTTCATCAAATTGGTTGCGTTCTCGGGGAAGGCAAGGCGCATGTACTTAGCCCGGGGAGCAATGGGAGGGGGGGGATGCCCCTATTGGCTCTCCTCTGCTTCCTTCCCTGGGTCCTCATCTTGCGTTTCTGCTGACGTGTCTGAAACTTCTGAAAGCCAGCTTCAGTGTCGCTATGACTGTCCTCCTCATCTTCTTCATCAAGGACATAGGCAGAGCGCCGCCCAGCGATGACTCCTGCCATGGTTAGATTTAGATGGAATCTAGGTCATATACACTGGGGCACAGAGGCGACATGTGGGCCAGCGATGTCCATGAGGCGTAAACCCTCTTCTAGGACAAGGGAAGAGAGGAGCCTGACATCAACGGTGTGAGGGTAGGAGGGCCTCCTGGGAGCGGAGGGAGTGTGGTGTAAGGTAACAGGTGTATTCTCAGTTTATTAGCACTTTTATTACACTTCACTTGTTCTTAATAGTAACTCTGTTTTTCTGACGGCACAACACCTCAGACCATCCTCATTTGGTTCGTCGAGACCCTACATTAAGTGTCCGTTACTATGGTGGAGGTGGGGGTGGGGGCGACCGCATGGGCAGCACTCTCGGCCCCATAGGGGCGATAGTCTCGGGACCACCCCTGTCAAAGCAGGCCTAACGACACTGACCTTAGCGCCGAGCCTCCTCATTATCCCACCACTGACCCAGCAATGGGTCACCACTCACTTGGAGAACGCCGGTGAACACACGGAATATTTACAATTTATGCCGTCGGGGATGAGAAGAAACCTTGGGTGGCAATGCTTAAGGTGACATCCGATATTCACGGACACATTGTCAAATTCCCGCTCCCACACAGCGAGTATGTCCCCACCAATAACACTTTAGATCGGAGAATATGTCTGGCCAACCGTGTTGACCTGACCTGACCTGACGCGCGACTGTTCAATTCTCCAACTGACAATTCTGTTGATTCGATCACCACATTGAGCCTCTCCTACAGTATCGGACCTCCCTTAGGAACCCCGAATGCTGCTGAGGGGCTTGGTGTGAAGAGAGAGTCGGCAGTGAGTTTTCAGACCTTTTTCTTCTACTCTAATCCTTCTCTTCCGTGCCGTGAAAGGACCTATTCCCCTGTCAGCTGACGTACAGGGGAGTATTCGTCTGGAAACGCCCTCTGTCCCCACACCTCGCAAGTGCGTGTTTGTGTGAAGGGTGGAGGGTCAGCACAGCCTGCCGATTCGCCTGGGGACCCCTGTGATAGTGCAGGGCCTCCCCTACGTGAGGGGCGCAGGAAATTAGGGACTGTTAGGGGAGATCTCCATAAATCTCCAATTCAAACAGTTAACATGCCTTCAATTAAAATTAAAGTGGACCGTACCATCCAACCGTGCATGGACCTCGCCTCACTTATTTTCCAACTGACCTGTATATTTCAGATCCGTTCCTTCACCAATGACGACATTATCAAAATATTTGTACAAACTGATGAAGATGCCCGACCTATTCCACTCCCCAGCAATGAACAACAGACTGAGGGACAATGGCCTAACGGTCCTCAGTTCACCCGAATACCGCGCAAAATGCACCCTCATATGTAGAAAAGTCATCCCTCAGATCCTTGACAACCCTAACCTATTGACAGACCTCAACTCACAAAACACCCCCCAAATGACATATACAGCCCGGATGGGAACTCTCCCCATATTAAAAATCATTACGGCTACTCAAACTGACGCCATCAAATTAAAATCATACGGAATAAAAATCGGCAGCAATATCATCCCCTCAAGAGACATTGAATTCCAACACTTCATACAGGTACACCAATGTTTCAATTGCTTTCAATTCGGGCACAACACCAACCGTTGCAGTAACACAATAACTTGCTCAAAGTGTGCCAATCAAGGCCACTCATACCGAAACTGCACTGCCACGGTAACTAAATGCTGCAACTGTAAAGGCCCTCACGCTGCCATCAGCAACAAGTGCAAAATCAGACTCGACAATAGCACAACACCACTCCCTCCCCGCCGACCTTCACCTCCTACAGCACCCCCCACAGCACCACCTCCACCTCCCCACCACTCACTCCCTACTGCCACGGCCCTCCCCACCCGCACTTGCTGGACCAACAACGTGACCGCCCCCCCACCCTCCTCCGACATGGATGCAAAAATCACTACCATCATACTTCTGGCACATACCCTAAGCAACGGAAACAGGTCTCTTTTTCTGAAACTGGCAATTGATGGTTTGAGGGAGAACGGCCTCCCTACCATACACATTCCTGATTCCTTCAGAACCGGTCCCGACCTCATCTTCCCCACTGCCCCCATCCCCGACCGGACCAGCATGCCACCCCCTTCCCCCAGAGAAACCACTGCAATCTCCCTCCGCCCCTCCACTTCTGCCATGCCCACACCTGACTTATCTCACCAACCCACTATTACCTCACCCCCCGGAGTAATCAGTCCAAAACCTCCCTACCCCTCCACCTTGACCTTGCCTACACCTGACTTTTCCCACACGACTACGATGAACTCCCGGACCACAAAAATCCGAACCAAACCCAATCTTCCCCTAACACCTCAGACTCCCAAGAATAAAATGGCTGCCCATCCCCCCACTGAACTGGTGGTCAAGACCACAAGACCTAAGAGGAAGAACACCTCCCCCCTTTCTTCCTACACACCTGACTGCAAAAGAATTATAAAATACACACATCCAACTAAATCTATAATTAAAGTAAATCTATTCGGCACTACCCCAAAGAAAACAGGAAACAACCCCGACACGAACCTAGTACACTCCACTCATC